>NC_089204.1:20043773-20196273 GCF_963930695.1 Labrus bergylta
GGAGTTTATGTGTGTGAGTGTGTCTGTGTGTTGGGAGGTGACACAGGGAGTCTGCGATTGTGTGCCACCTATGCATGAATTATACCTGGGCTTTGACGGAGGGTGAAGTAGGCCCTTCTTCATGGCTTGATGAGTCAGTGGTTAAAGTGTGTGTTTGTGTGTGTGTGTGTGTGTGTGTGTGCGCACAACAGGTGTTAAAGAGTGAGACAAATAAGCGAAGGAAAGGCAATAATAAACAGAGGACATCTTCTTAACCTCTGCTTTATTCTTTAAAAGAAACACATGAATGAGCAAACAGCCCAAGGAGTCCATGTAATGCATTATGTCGAACATGTTAGGCTATCAGACCAGCCTGTTATTTCTCCCCCAGCCTGTCAGACTTTGCTGGACTGGAAAATAATAAGTGATGGCTGTCTTAATCAGTAACAAAACCCCCTCACTGAGGCCCGACGCTGTCACAGAGGCGTAACATCATATTCTTGGAGATGTTCTTGAGAACTTTTAGTCTGCCCAGCACAGCCTTCCTGATTTAACAAGAACCATGTTGAGCTCTGCGTCTTTACCTGCTACTGTTTGTTGCTCATCCACACAAGGGATTACTTAGGAACTTCTAATGTGAGGAAGAGGGCGGGGGGGGGGGAATACTTATGGCAACCACAGCACATTTGAAGCCTTCAGACAAAGAATCACGGAAGTCGTTTGAAGATTTCAGACGAGTGATGTTTTCAGATCTCATTAACTAAAGGCTGTTTGAGTGTTATGTTGATAATTAGAGACGGTGGAAGCTGTGTATTTGGAGAACAACGTTCCCATTAACACTTGACACAGAAGAAATCCCAAAGCTGCCAGAAGATGCATCTGGATGTGGTCTTTGCTGGAGGGCCTCAAATGCAGAAGCACAGGTGTTAATCCACGCAGATGGAGCTGGAAGCTCACAATAGTGTGTTTCTTTTCAGAATGTTTTGGGGTTTTGCTCAGCAAGTTGTAACTTGTATCAAAAGCTAACACCTGGTTTTAAAATCAAAATGAGTTGAAGGACAGAAATAGAGCCAGGAAACTTTAAAAGGAATTTAGACATAACAATCTGTACACATCTTGGAGCATCATCTATCTGTTTTAAATGACAGGTGTAAATTGGATCATTATCCAAGGAGCAGGGATTAACCATCAAACAATTTTAAAAAATCCCTAAACTAATGCTAATCCTAACTCCTCTGGATTCAAACCCATGCTGTTGCGAGCATGTGGTGTGCACACCAGCAGACTGAGGCACCAGGAAACCACGAATCCCTGCCAATTTAGCCCCTTCATCCAAACATCTCTGCGGTGCACTGGACTGATGACCCATGTAGTTGGTCACCACCGGAGTTCTGCAAAACAGCTCATTTACATAATCGCATCATAAATGCCGAGAATTCATTTAATCATCTCCTCTGTTCTGATGCTTAGGGCTAAAGAGTGTTGATATGATAAGACAGCGAGTTATTAAGGAAGAAGAGAGAGGCAGAGAGAGAGAGAGAGAGAGAGAGTGAGCAAAAGGATCAGTGAGTGAGTGAGTGAGCTTGTCCTGATTTAAGCTGCCGCTTGGGGCCAAATGAAAATTAATTAATTTCTGTGAAGAATCAATTTCTCAGAATGACAGTGTCAGATTCAATGTGTGTATGTGTGTGTGTGTCCCTCCACAGTGCATGTCAGAGAGAGAGAGAGGGGGGGGGGGAGATTATAGCCTATGATAACATGACAAACTTTTAAGAGAGTTTTGTTTTCATTGAGATTACTCAAATTCATTATGGCCATCATCACCATCATGTTTATAATCATCAGTTAAAAATGCTAATTAGTGACAGACAGGGCTTGACGCACTAATGTGGTAAATAAAAAGGGGGTTCACTGGATGTCCAGTTAGCCATCTGTATATGGTAGACAGCCAAAACACAATCATGTTTAAAGTTTAATTGATTTAGGAATAATCTTTTCACCAATTTGTTAAGTAGGCTACTGGCTGTAATGACTTTTAATTTGGAGGAGTTTATAAGCGCACATGAGCTAGTGCAAACTTTATATTTGAATGATTATATTCTGGAAAATTACATTTAGTATCCTGGAAGTTTTGCACTGGCCTTCAGAGTGTAATAAGGCAGAAAGTCGACTGTAAAGTTGGACGTGTCTACTCTGATCCCACCTGCTGCACCCGACCCCTCAAACTAGGCAGGGTTACCCTATTTTGTCGCGATATTTACCAGGTCACAATGTAAACCTCGAGCCGGCTTCCCTAACACCCACACCTGACTCACCTTGCGTTTGTGCAGTCGCTGTAGAGCGTCTCGAAGTCCTGCCTGGAGATGAGTTTGCACCGGTTCACACCGGGCTGGATGGCCCCGAGCCCCCGCAGCACCCGGACCTGCTCCACGTTGCACACCACTGGGGCAATGTCCAGCCGCTTCAGCTTGGTGTAGACGGTGTGGAGTCCGCCGACCAGATGCTTGAGGAACACGTCGAAAGCCTGTGGCAGGCAGATGAGCTCCGTGTCTTTCACCGTAAATGAGGCCAGCTTGGCACCTTTCACCTCCACCAGTTTACACTCGTTGTTCTGCGGCGTGCTCTCCACGGGCGACGGCGTGGCGTACACGGGCTTAGCGGTGCTGGACAGCGGAGCTCCTCCGGGCTTTAATTGGGTCCCGTTCGAGAGTAAGAGGTCCGCCCGGAACTGGTTAAGCAGCGCCTGGTGAGTCAGCGGAGGAGCCGGGGAGGAAGCGGCGGAGGTGGCGGCAGGTGGCGGAGAGTTGGTGGCCGGAGAGACGGAGCTCGGAGCCGGATGGTGACCGAGCGGAGCCGCGGGGAGCAGAGTCGGAGCAGCCGGAGTTGCCATGGTAGTCATGTCCCGGAATTAGACCAAGAAAAAGTTCACTTCAAAGTCAACTGTTTCAGAAAGTGACTTCACCAAACAAATGTAGGCTGGTTGGACTTGAGAGAAGGAACTGCGCATTAAGTGTGCAGAGGAGGAGAGGGGGATGAAAGAGGAGAGGACAGAAGACAGGGTCTGTGTGTAGACAAACAGATCACATAGTTGAGTCAGAATGAGAGGAGGCTTGTCTCCGAGCTGGAGATGCTACTGTCACATTATCATAAAGAGGAGGAGCCTGGGCTTATTCTTCGAGAGTGAGAGACATGTTCTCATAGACGGGGAGAGAGAGAGAGAGCAGGGGGGAGAGAGCAAAGATTAGCCTACATAAACTTTGGATAAGCCTATTTATGAACGCCTAAAGAAAAGACACTTTCATATTAATGCTGCTGATGGGGCTTAGTGAGTCTGTGGCACTCAATTTGTCTGTAATCTGCCCACAACATCATTTGGGACTAATACTTTTATAATTGTATTATCCTTCAGAAAAATGTTGTGATGAGATTGCAGGAGTTATTTGTCTTGTAAACATTCTTTAAACTTGTTTTTTTTTATTTTACATACTTTATTGATCCCTGAGGGAAATTCTGGTTATCAAGAGACGTGCTTCTTTCACACATTTTGCCCAAAATATCACACATGCACAAACCATGGACCATGCATTGATGGAGAGATGTCACAGTGGGGCTGCTACACAGGGAGAGCCCCAGAGCTGTTGGGGGTTCAGTGCCTTGCTCAAGCGCACCTCGGCAGTACTACAGGAAGTGGCCTGACATCTCTCCAGCAACCAGGCCAAATGTGGTGGCTTAGAAATATCACTTAAGCTAATATTTAGAGTTTGTTAAATTTGAGTTTGGGAGAATTAAAAAAAAAAAAAAAACGCATACTGGAGAAGCATCTTTAACAAAGTCTGCGTATCAAAATCAGCAGAAAAATCCCTTAAAAATATTGGCAATGTGTTTTGTAAAAATAATTTTATATACAATTTAGGAAGGCCTTTTTAAATTTAAAAAAAGGGTTAAAAAAAATAGATAAATTGAATCAAAGGCTTAAAGATTGGAAAAAGGGGGTCTGTGAAATAAGGCAAAAGTACCTGCCAAATTTCTGGTGCTTCTACTTTTTGATCTAATTTTGTCACAGCTGGATTAACCTCCCCAAAAGTTCCCTCTTCTCTGTTTTACTGCACTTTAATCCAATTGGATTACAATATACAAAATGATTTTGATGTCATTCTTACTCTATACCATCTTAAATTGACAAAAATCTCAATCTGATTTTGAATGCAAAGGATCCTAAACCAGGAAGATTAGGGAGTGAACAAAGGCTCAACTGTAAAGGGGGGCCAATAACCTTGGTTTGACAAATCGACCCTTTTACCTGTTCCCTGTACTGCTTCCTCATCCAGTCCACACACACACACACACACACACACACACACATTCACACACGCACACACACATCCTCCCATCATTTACATATGGAGCTCGCAGTCCTTTCAAAGTGGCTTTCACGGAACATTGTGCTGATAATGATCTTGGTCGTGAGGGAGAGAGAGAGACACAGATCTCCAGAGACCATCTCACCATAAGACAAGGGGGAAGAGGATAAAACTACGACTGTACTCCAACTCAAAGGACTTTAACACTCTTTTCGTCGCAGCCCCCCCTCTCTCCAATAAGCCCTCTTGTGTTTTTTAATTGGCAGAAATTAATCTTTAGGATGTAGATGGTAGATTTACATTCATTAAAAGTCAAGAGAGGAAGCCAGGCTTGATGCTAATCAAATCTGCTTAATTATGCTTAACATGAGTATCTCCAGGGGGAGAGAGAGAGGGGAGAGAGAGAGAGATAGCTAACTCGAACTTTTTACTTTTTGCCTTTGATAACTCCTGCTGAGTATGGCCTTTTCCCTGCCAAAAAGAAATGTCACGACTCTCTTTCTCCATCTGTAGAAAAATACACCGATAAAGCCATCAGTGTTAAACAGAACTGATTTATATAGTCATTTTCCACCTTTATGTGTTTAATAAGTGGTGAAACGTTCAATTTTAACCTTCCAGGCCGCTGCTTTGCAACTTCTTAAGCTTTTTGCGCCGTCTTTTTCATATTTACTGACATACCATGAACTCAGCTTACAGAAGGCGCCATGCACAACTCAAATGAAGAATGCGCCAGGTTTAGAAATTCTGTCATGACCTTAGATGCAAGGTTTTATTTAATTTTTCATCCATGCATGGTCTGGTAAGCAGCCACAGTGTTAAGAGAACCCTGTTAGCAACGGGTTGCAGGATGCCCTGTTGGGAAGTGACTTTGTCTCACAACAGGAAGGTCACAGGTTTAATTCCTACAGCAGCTATTGTGCTTAAACTCCCATGAAATGAAACAATGACCCGATACTTAATGCAAAATCCCTCTAGTTACTGAAGTATAAAAACACAGTGTACCATACAGCACAAAAGACAGAAATAAAGTCACACGTTAATGGTTCAAAGGGGGAACTTCTCTGATTTTATACATCAAAGTCTGTTTGCAGGTCTTGAGGATAACTCAGGTGCACAAAGGGTCTGATTCAACATGCATGCAATCTGGTCGAATTTTCCTATCAGATTAGAAGTCCTAAAATGTTGTTGTTGTTGGGTTTTTTTAGGGGGGAGGTGGGTTCCCTCATATTCTAAATATCTAGAGGTACCTGTCCATGCATGCCCCTTTTGTAGCATACACCTGTGCAAATATAGGCTACTGCAAATATGAAAAGAAAACAGCCTTTCACAACTCTAGAGGGAGCTGTGCGTAACCCTATTAAGTGCCTTAAGTGACATTACTGGAGTCAGTGCTTGTTTGGTCTGAAAACAGCAGGTGAAAAAAAATAGTGGTGTTGAGTTATATATGGGCACCTTTCTCAAACCTGAAGAGGAGTCCATCCCAAAGCTCTCTGCTACACTGACTCATATCTACACCTGAACAAGATGATACTTCACTCAGTTTGGGGTGTGATGTCAAATAAAAAGGCACCCCATGTCAGAGTGTGAGCGGAGGGACTGGTTGGAGAAATACTTACAGGGTTGAAAATAATCAGGACCTCTGAAGCAAGCCATTCATTTCTGCTTAAGGTTAGCAAAGTCAGGCTACGCTAGCAGCGACTAGCACAAGGAGCACAGTCACACAAGTTTGCTTTCATTCTGAGCAAGCGAAGGGGTGAATCAATCTTTCCCCCCAATTTTGCGTATTTGTGCAGTATTGAAATTTGACAAAGTTGGAAGTGCAAAGTTGTAGAAATTAGGCTACAAATTCAAAGACCCAACTACCAGACAACAAACCAGCAAATTGATTTCCATGGTTAATTTTTGGCAACATGTGAATTTCACCTCAACAGACAGTCCTGCACCCGCCCAATTGTGACCTTGCCTTAACATCCAAAACATGGACAAAATTATAAAGGAATGAGTTGCATTGTGGGAAAAATCACTGTCAGGTTTTTGGCAAGAAAGAAGATTGCCTAGAATTGAAAAAGATAATATCTTCAGCTCATTTATTTTTAATTTAACAGGTATTTGTAAAACTGATCATGTAGAGTGCAATGCTATTTCGCTGGCATGGGCCTGTTCTTTTAAGTACTTCAAGTTTTTCATCCTCACACTTTGCAAACCAATCTATCTTGACCACCTGGGATGATTCTCTCTTCTATGAATATAACTCTACTCACTAAGTTAATTAATATTTTATGCCAACTTTGATTCCTGTAATTGCTGCAGTACTGTGTGAACCTTTTCTCCTCCAACTTCTTCCTTTTTTTCTTGCTTTTATTCTTCATTCATGGTTTTGAAATGCGTTTGTTTTGAGAAGAAATGTACTATGATTTCTGTTTTAGACGTCCCCCCCCCAGTTTTAAAACAAATACACTTCATCCTAGTAGACACTAAATGTGGCTGCAGAATTCCTCTTATAACAGTTTATATTTTTCTCACTATAATGCCATTTCAAGCCAAGGAGACGAAGAAGTGTTCATGTTGTGTCGCTGTTAGAAAGCCAAGCTCTGCTCCTTTCCACATGTCTGTTTTGGCCAGTGAGCAGCAGAAGCATGAGGCAAATGTGTAGGTGGTTGGATCAGCCGATGAAGTGTAAATACCACTCAATCTGTTCTCATTAGAGGAGTAAAAACATACGAATCACTTCGCCTCTATTAAAAATGCCCTGGGGTCCTGGTTAAGTGTGTGTGTGTGTGTGTGTGTGTGTGTGTGTGTTTAGTGTATCTGTTGGTATATGTGGCTGTGTGGCAGATGAAGAGGGGGTGACAGGATGATGTTTTGGCATTTGTGTCTGCGGAGGGGTTCTGAAATGCCACCACCATCAGCGATGCTTAATTCCTCTGAAACACACTCTTAATCTGAACAGACAATCCTTTCCGACAGCCACTGTTATGATTCAAATCAACTTGGAGTGAAGGGTGCATGTGTGTGTGTGTGCTCTTGTGAGTGAGGGAGTACGTCATTGTGTTTTGGTATGTGATTAGGAGTCTGTGTGTGTGTGTGTGTGTGTGTGTGTGTGTATGACCAAGATATCACACATCCATTTCACATTCTCCTATGATAATGTGGATTGATTATGGATATGATAATGAGAGGCCGGCGCGGCGTCGCGACCTTCACAAGGTCTAATTGAAACAAGCGTTGGTCCTCCGAAGCACTTATCAAGTCACACAGCACATCATTAATCACGGAGAATACAAGCTGTCACTGTAACACACATGCACACTCACACACACTCACACACTCCCTATTTTTTCCTGTTTTTCTATCATAAACACACTCCTGCTCTCTCTCTTGCCTCTTCCATACACACACACAAACGCACACACAATGCAAGCTGTCACTACAATATGCCTGGTATTGTCTTCTTTTAAGCAGAGTGGACAGCTCGTCCACCCTCCGTCTCTATTTTCTACAAGAAAAGTTGACGAACAAACAGGCTGTTGGAGTGAGACCCCTTAAAAAAAAAGAAGAAGAAGAAGAGGAAACAAGAGAGAGGGAACGTTCAAACAATTCAACAAACATGAACAGCTGTTCCCTTCACCCAAACTGGCCTGGAATTGAATTAGCTCAAGTTGTTTTACTACCTGCTTTTATTAGAAGAAAATTTAACAACCAAATGTGATTCCAATGTCTGATTAAGGCAACATATGGTGCCTACCTGTTAAACACAAAGTGCTCAACAACAGCTTAACGCCTCAGTGAGCCACTCGAGTAAACTAATAGGCCCAACATCATATTAGTCATTACATAGTCCAACACACAAAATTCCAATCTGATAAAAAGGTGGTTTCATTATCATCAAAGGGAAAACACAAGGGAGTTTGCACGCGCTGCATCGATGCCATCACCAACTTTGTTAATTGTTATTCAATTAACTGATTTTGTTAATGAAACCAATTAATACTTTAAAAACAAGCAAGGAGATATACAATTATTATGCATCTATGCAGAAGACAGCTAATTACGACTGTAAATCAATCAATTCTACATTAATCAGCTTGGAAAATGTCCAAAAACAACAAAGTCACTAAAAGACTTTGGAAGTTCTTTTTTCTTTCCTAACATATTTTGATTGCCACGCCATTATCCTGTCTAATGATTGTTAACGATCCTTTAAAGAGTTTATGATCCAATTTCCTAGCTGTGAATTTAATTGGGATCTAAATAGTATAATCTGACAGTGTAAAAGTGTGAGGCCTGTATTTAATCAAGGGTGGTGTAGTGGAGGGAGATCTAACAAGGTCACAGAACTCTTCTTAGGGCAAATACAGTAAGTGAAGCTGCGTGTTACTCGGGGATGAGAGCCAAAATGTCTCAATCACTAGCAGAAGTTAGAAGAACTCAATCTTTTTTGTGTAAGAGTCAACAGAAAGCTGTAGTGTGTAACTATTAAAGGAGGTAATAACACAATCTTGCTCTTTAAAACTGAAACTTTCCTTAAGATAATTATCTTAAATGTCCATTAGCTGGTGCTTATTCTAATTTAGGCAGACCTTTATTCAATTGTTATTTTAAAACGTTTAAACAAGTTCAAAATTGTCATTGGTTAACAAATCAACCCTTAGTTTCCGCGGCGCAGATGACCTAGAGGTTTGGTCACGCTGGCTGGTCCAGCAGGCGGCCAGGGTTCAAGTCCGACCCGCAGCTCCTGTCTCGCATGTCATTCCCCACTCTCTCCCCCGATTTCCTACTCTATCCATTGTCCAACTCCACTTTATGTATAAAGCACTTTTCATACATTAAAGAATAGACAGACAGGAAATAAAAACAGAAATTGACAACAATAAATATAATCCTAAAAGACTAAAACAGGAAAGAAGGTATATTCAAATAATTAAAACGAAAAGAAAAACCTGACTACAGGAGATAATGATGAAATATGTAGGAATTAATCAATTAAAATCAAACCAAATGTAAAAACACCGTTAAAAGCCAGGTTAAAGAGGTGGGTCTTTAGTCTACTAGTGTTCTAAAAAAGCACCCAGAGAGCTTCATTATCCAATCTCAGTAAGGTCAAAAAGCCCAAAAGTAATATTTAAAATGTTTTCAATTTGTCACATGAAACATGGAACCAAGTGGTCCTTTGAAAATGGTCAAATAAATCAATGATGGTAGTAAAATATCTTTCAAATGTTACAATGGTTGTGCAATATAGAAATATTGTTTGCTACTGACAGTCAGTAAATGTGACTTTTTGTAAAAAGGATAAACAAAAATGTTTGTCCTGTAGGCAAAATTGCCGTTGTATTGGATGATTCCAAACAAGCAGTTTCCACAAATAAATCCTAAGTGAGGGAGCTGTTAGACCTTGAACAAGACGCTGTCAGCTTGTGGTCCCAATTTTAAGGAAATTTAAAGCACCATTATTTTGCTTGAGCCCACAGTGGCCTCTGTACAACCCCCAAAATACAAAGTATACCTTAACTGAGAGTAAAGTAGTACTGACAGAACATTTTTCCTGAAAGTGTGAATTAAATGTATCCTTATGACTATGTTATGATTACACATTACTCTATTATCATCGTTTATGTATAAATGTGTGAGCAGCATTACGACGTGGTAGTTGTAACAACACGATATTCACCTCTGGCATACAGTGGTGTAGATAACAATTAAATACAGAAGTACATCTGAACTGTAGCAGGTGATGAACATGCCTGTTTCCAGTCCATCAAGTTTGATAAGAAACCAAAAGTTCTTTGAATTATATGAAACATTTTATACAAGAATCAAACTTCTGGGATACAGAACTCAAGTGTCAAGCGCTTTTTTCTGTCTCAAGCCCTAGAAAAAAAAAAGTCCATCTGAAGGAACTCTTCAGACATAAAGGTCTTTTACTTAAAGTTCCAGCTGTGAAATCATCATATAATGAGCAATACAACCTAAAATGGACATAACAAACAAAGCCTTGCCTCTTCTGGGAGACCATTAGACCTCCCTGTTTATGGCTAATGGTAATTAGTAACTAAACATAACAGAGCACAATGAGATCTTCCACTTTTGAATAAACTCACATAAGGCTCTAGTTGTTTTCATAAGACCATATTTTTACGCAAACATCAACAGACCATCTCTTCTTTTACTTCAGGATATTCTAATCAGTCCACTCTAATTAATTTGGTAATATCCAGTGCACACACCTGAACTGTAATTGCCACACGTACATCTTTCCCTTTTAAATGAGACTGCCCTCATTCATCAGAAAAATAATCCTCGGCCGAGATAATTATCAGACGTACAAACATAAACACCTTTAGAACTTCGGATGTGAGGGCCTGCTTCAGTTGATACAGTCATGTGACCTGACCAGTGCCCTAGTTGAACACCTCTTAGATGTTTATGCATATATGGACGCTAATCTCTCAGTGAGGACTATGGGATTTGTGAATATTTTGTTTAACAGAGATCAAAGTGGCTGGCTGGGATCAGGAGAAACCCTTCAAAACACATCAAACAAGAGAGCAGTGCATCTTGAATCCCACGCCCACAGTATCCAATCAAGCCATGCAAAACTCTTTTTTTTTCTTTGTAAAAGAAAGTGATTCACAATGTGGGTCTCCATCCATCAACACACCCAGTGCAACTTGCCCCCCCACAGAGGCCAGGGGGAGGTTGTTTAAGCTTACTGGCCGGCTCATCGTATCTGTATTATGTCCCTCATACTAACACGATGCTTGTAAGGGGGGGGGGGGGAGAGAGAGAGAGAGATACTGTGTTAAGTGATCAAAGCAGCAGAACAGACATTTAGACTCACGGCCTGTAACTCAAGATGGCGAGACAAAGCAAGAAGAAGACAGAAGTGCTTACACACACACTCTCCTGCTCATTCGCTTGCTTTCTCCGTGGTGAGCCTGTGAGGGGTGAGGCGTTAATGTCAGATGGCTTAAGGGCTACTCATTTGTAGACATCTACAGCGCTGTAGGAACCCCTAAACTCACTCACACACAAGGAATCACACATATCTTGAAAAGGTTCGATTCAAGCCCTCGCGCAACAAGAGGTTACTTTTAACTTCTACATTGGCCTGTGGTGGGATGTTCTGTGTGCTCAGCATTTTCTCTCGTCTGGAAGATAAATAGAGCTATTTTACAGACAGTGGAGAAACAACACATTGCTCCGTGTGGTTAGATATGATGTAGGACCTTCATCTCTGCTTGATCAAAGACATGCTGTTTTTGTCAAGTTTGCAATAAATCTAAAAAAAATCCTGGAGAGAGTACAGAAAAAAACAAGAGCAAGATTTCAGTTTAATAGGACATCCTGCTGTCTTAAATGTGACCCTTGATGTCTCCTATTTTTCCTGCATTTAGATTTGATCACCTTTGCATGTTCTGTTTGTGTAACGGTGAAGTTTTCTACACCACTAATAATCATTTGACCTTGTGTGACAGTAGAGATCACTTCCTTTGTAAAATCCTCCAGAAAAGTCTTCATGAAAGCCTGTATTACAGTCACTTGATAACACTGGAGAAAAGACGTTGCTTTTAAATATAATGAAACAGAAAAGCTTTAAAATGTCCCATAAATAAAATGGAATATTTGATCTTAAATGCACTTAATGCATACACACACAATTTACTGTTACACACCAGGTAAACTCTTCAGAAAGGAAGCTTGTGCCGTTAGACCCCAATATCCTTTGAAAACCTTTGACTCTGATAAAAGATAAGAATGACACAACACCACCTTGTGGCCGTTCAGTGTAACATTTTAATTTAGACTTCAGTCCATCATTGATGCTTACATGGAAAATGGAGCTGCTTAAGGATTCATTTAAAAAGAAAATAATGATGCTTGCACAAAATTAAAACAGCAATAACAAATGACAGACTATACAAAATAAAATGTAAAACGTCTTCATGTAAAGGCTGTGCAAGATGACTCCAGCAGTTCAAAGTCCGCCGTTAATTGGAGGAAGGCTGTCCATGCCAACATCAGTTTGAACTCACACCTTCCATGAAACTTGGAGCAGGGCTAAACTTGGGGCAGAATGGCTGAGCATGTCCTTATGTTGGGAGAAGACTTTTCACACACGTGAACGCACAGAACAGAAGAGGTTAGTCACCAAGGAAGCCCAAGGGGCAGAGAGCAGATAAGTCTTTTGGCTGGAGTGCCCCTGGTAGGTTCATATCTGGGATCACAGAACGATTTCAATACTTTTCCCAAACAGAGTGGATCAGGATGCAGCTTCAGTTAGTGCAGTTTTCAGAAGCCTAAAAGAGAAAATATATAATCATCACGGTTAATAATAAGGAGTTGTTTCAGGATTAGCCACGTCAATAATTCCATTATATTTTTGATAAGGTCATGAGACCTAAGCTTTTCAAATAAAATTAGATTCATTGATATTTTACCCAGTGAGCATGATGCAGTAATGTTATTTTGTAATAAAAGTACATGTATGCTTGCTTTGAGGGAAGGTAAATCTGTGCATAGGACATGATAACAAGACTTGTTTCTCATCACAGTTGTTTAATTGTTATTTATGTGCTTCCTTTAAAGTTCAGTCACTGAGAAAATGTAAGCTAAAGCCATACATCTCAACTGATCAAAAAACACAAGCAGCATATGGTGTTAAATGGAAACTGAGAGAAAATAAATTAACTGTGTACAAATTCATTTACAGGTAAGAACCAGATAAGAAATGCCTGTTTTCGTTAAACAAAAAAAAAAAACACCATACAAATAAAGATACAGTAATTTCTAAAAAAAAAAAAAAAAAAATCTAAAAAAAAAAAAAAGGCTAAATTCCCCCAAATATTCTGAAAAGAAGCAAGCCTAAGTAAAATGGACTGACAGAATCACTTATGGTTTAAGACAGAATCACTTATGGTTTAATCACTTATGGTTTATGTATCACTTATATGATAAATTTTTTCTATCACTCATTCTCTTGGTTGTGTTCAGGAGTTACATATTAATGCTGAAAAAACCATGATCTGTCATCTTAAGCTAAGATAAGATAGACTTTATTCATCCCAGCAGGGAAATGTAGGTGTTCCAGCAGCCAGCATTCATACAAACACACAACACAACACATATATACATACATATCCCACCCATACAACAAAAAAAAACATGAGCCCACTTCACTGTTGTCAGCAAAGATACTAGTGGTCTGTATTGTAGGTGCTGATTTATTTTCATCATTCACAACAATCAAAAGCAGCCACATGAAGGAGACACTGTACCTTTAGAGATTCAGAAGCTTTCCGCAGCTCTTTAATGACAGCTGATAAAGCTTCTGGGTTGATGCCCTGCTCGCAGAGTCTAACACATATGGACAGAGACTCCATGTCCAAACCTGTGTTCAGCAACCTGGAGATCTCCAGCAGCACTACAAGAGGAAGAAGACAAGATAAACATCCCAGTTGGATTATTATTATGTTTTCTGCTAAGAACAAGACACACTAACATAGTATGAATTTATTTTTCAATCAATCTTTATTTGTATGGCGCCAATTCAAAACAAATGTTACCTCAAGGTACATCACAACACATCTGGAAAACTACCTGACTCTTTTGTTGTAGATTCTTCTTCCAATGCACAAACAACAACATGTGTTTTAATAACATATTTACCGTCCATTGTCTCCCGCACTGCGTTTAGGTTTGTATTCGCTGCACTTGCCATGATGAAAAAACGCTTGATAGCAAGTGGCTCACACAAGTAAAGAAAAGTAAAAATCGTTGTTTTTTTTGCAGCTACTTCCCCTGCTAAGCTAAACGTCTAACCGGGAAACGGAAATGACGACATCTCCTTTTTTCCCCTATCATTCATTGGTTCCCAAACACTTCCTGCTTCATTTCGATTGGCTTGCGGGCCTTGTGGGGCGAAATTGAAATAAACGTCTGAACCTTCTCTGTACAGCTTGTTTTGCTTTCTGACTCTTTAAAGAAGATTGTGTGTGTGTGGGTTTTTTTTGAGCCGTGTGGTCAAAAGTCCGGGCTCGTTAACAATTGTAAGTATCAACTGCACAACATTTCAACAGAGTTCATGTTATTATGTAATATTCAGTTTTTTATGGAAAGAAGGAAATGTGTAACGAATCTCTGTAATTTAAATCCTGCTGCACCGCTTCTTTTGAAATCTAATACAATTACAATGTTGACACGAAAAGTAATGTCGCTTGTTAACGTACCAAACTTTTAAAAAATACATATATCATGCAAAAGAAAGTTTTGTTTTCCGTGTTTGTGTCGTTTTGGTGATTGTTGTACTTGTCTCTGCCTCTGCTGATTGGACGCTGTGTTTGTTGTGTGTTAAGATGGGAGACCATGTCGAGTTACAAATTACTCCAGAGACTCCAGGCAGGCCGTCTGTTAGAAACCCCTTTGAGAGTCCCAATGACTATCACCACCTCAGAGAAGCCCTAGTCCCGAGTCCGTCTGTCTTCAAGTCAAGGCCGTGCAAAGCTGTAAGTTTGAACACCTCACCTACTAACAAGACACACAACATCTCCTTTTCCCCAAATATATATATATATATAACACTGAAATGTGTCCATGTATCTCTGTCTCTGCAGACTCCTCCTAAATTCAACTGGTCTATTGATGAAATGGCCAGTCTCCAGCCAGTCCACATAGACCAAGAGGAAATCCAGCGACAATCTTTTTACCTAAGCCAGACAAGGTGCGTGCTAAAAGACACAAGTCTCAGCAGCCATGATCAACAGGTTAGGCTGTAAGGATGATATAGAGAGAGAAAACTGAAAAGATGATAAACCTTTTTCGCTTCTGATCCAGTGGGAATTTACAAGACAGAACTGTTGTTGTTTTCAGGATGGATTCAGACATCGAGGAAAAGCGTCAGAATGCTATTGAGCAGGTATGTAGTTTAATCAAGTCACATTTTACAACGCTTAAGTACTAAGTATGTTGGCAGTTTAAAGATTGTGTCATTTTTCTTGTCTCAAAATCAAGTTTTTCACCAAAGGAGCCATTGTGCCCTCCCCCTGGGCAGCACCAGACACCCGTAAAGGCCCTCAGTTATATAAAAAAAGTAAGTCTTCGTAATTATTTCACCTCCTCAGCCCATATTTTCAGCTTGTCCTGCATGTATGTCCTTCCTCAATGATACTTTCTTGTTTTGTTTATTAAAGTAAACATTTTGTGTTCATGCTTGTGTCTTTGTGCTTGTAGGTTGCATGTCTCCAATGATTGCAGAAGAGCCAGAAAAAGTCTCAGGTTGGTTTGCTCTTTTGAGAGGGTTTGGTTTCACTTTCTACAGATGCTGCTGTGTGTCTTCAACTTTCCTTTACTACCTGCTGACTTGTTTTGTGATCCCTCCGTGTTATGTTGGTTTTGCAGTTGCTTGTCAAACGACTCTTTCATTACCGTTGGCTTTCGATTTGGAGAAAATACTTGGTAAGTGTCTAATGAATACACATTCAAATCAAAGTGTGATTTGACCGTGTTTTTCCATCAAGTCACCATGCTGATCTTTTTTTTTTTTTCCTCCTCTCAGGGGAGCATTACCGCCAGGAAGAGGCCTGTGATGCAGTGCAAGAGAGTCTCAGTTCTTCCTCCTTAAGAAGAAAACTCTTCCTCGATGGGCAGGGTAGTTACAGTGGCTCGGACAGCTCAAGCCCCCCAAGCCCAGAGAGAAGCCACGCCATGCAGGAGAGACCTTCTCTGACCAGAGGAGAGGAAGCTGCAGGAGGGGTTGAACCTATATTGTCTATCTTTTCTTCACCTTTGTCCTGCGGTGTGACTGCTCAGACTCCATCTACGGTTAGTGGATAGAGATGTAAATTGCCATATTCAACTGTGAATTCTCTAAATATGTTAACTTCACAAATAACAATGTTTTTTTTAATGATTTCAAGCAAAGATAATGTTTGTTAAATTACAGTTAATTAAAAATTGTACCTGCATTTCCTTTACTGTAGGGTCAGTTCTCGTCCAGTCCCATCCAGCATGGCTGCTTCCGGGACTGCAGCCTTGGCAGCATCACCAGTCCCTTGTTCCCTGATAGGTCATCTCCTGCTCGTCTGGTCTCTCCTACAATCTCTCCTATTGTTGCACATGCAGCACGCACGCCCATTGGCTCAGGTAGACCACTGATTTTGTGAAATAATGAAGAATCGGGTGGAATATTTTTCTCTAAAGGGTTTTACTTACCGATTTCTAAAACAATGTTGGGATGTGGGCTGAGTTCATCTTCAAACTAAATCTGTTCCTTTTTTGCAGCTGAGAGGAAGCAGCCAAACCATTTGACCCCACAAGGCGTTCCCCTGGACATGGACGTCCCTTCCTGCAACGAGAGCCCATTTGTAGAGGGTTGCTCTCCCATTCGTAGCTGCTCCCCACACCAGCTTCAATGCAAAAATGAGCCCCAACATAACGCCAGGCCAAAGCCCAGACCCCGAGTCCGCTGCTGGGCCTCACCTCCCCTCATCTCCCCGATCCTGAACCCTAGACTCCAAGACAACCAGGAGGCGGAGGAGCAACTATCGTCCATCTCATCCTCTTCTTCTCTGCCCCCTATGGAGCTTGATCCGTCTTCTCCTATGCCTTGCAACGCTCGCCCCGCTGTCTTAGAGAGAGTCAGCCTTGATCTCATGGAACCTGTGAAAATGGAGGAAGACAAAGAGATGGGGGTGGATGGGAGGCTGGAGGATGAAGAGGAGGAAAGTGGAGGGCCTTTGGGGCAGCTGACAAGCTCTCGTATGGGAAATGTGTCGGCAACAGAAAGCTCTCATATGTTTGTGTCTCTTCTGGCAGAGGGGAGCAGCATACGCTACGATTCCAGCATGCAGGTTAGTGTGAGCAATTTATTCAAAGCCAAACTAAGGGCTTCTTTTTTTCCTTTTGTATTTCACTTACTCTTAAATAAATGAATTGTTGTTGATCCATTCATACTGATGTTTATCTCATGGAATATTTGTTATAGGGTTGTCAAAATTGTACCACATTTAAAACTATACAATCTATTATTTTAATGATCAATAGTACTGATTAGTAACAAAGATACAAATAATAAAACTTGAGATCTTCAGTCTTGCATTTTACTAAAAGCTGCCACAAGCTAACTGTCTAATTTGTACAAAAATTTGACTGCATTTTTTGGTAATTAAAAACAAGAAATGCCCAATATTAGTTGCCTAGCACGTCTACCTTTTGTAGCGGTGGTATCTAAACAGGGATTGATATCGTGTAATTTTTACTAGAACCGTATCTGAGCTAAAAAAAACAAAAAAACAAATGTGGTTCTATGACGACCCTAATTCATTTTGGACTGCTGTTTGTGTGTCCAGGTGGATAGCGGGTACAACACAGCAGGCACAGCCAGTCTCATTGATGTCCTTAACTCGGACTGTCACAGCAAAGAGTCCTTCATTTCAAACCTGGCAGATGACACCTTCCAGGTGACACGACACACTAAAGTAAAGGTACTGCTTTCCCTTCCACACTAACATAGTGTAATGGATAACTTTGTGTCTTTTATATCTAAAACAATATCAGCCACTCATTTAAAACAAGCTTCCTGATTTCTGAAAGTTTTGTGCATGCTGCGAGGCTCTGTCTTTTTCACTATACTAAAAGTATTTGTTTTGTTTTCCAGGTGTTTTATGCTCACCACTGAGCCAGCGGATTGATGCATTTAAAGGGATGCCTCTTCCAGCGAGAGCTCAAAAGCGTTATTTTGCAATCAAATTCAAAGTTTACACTACCTTTATGGCAATTGTCAAACGAAACCTGATTAGAACGGAGGGGTTTCACAACAGGTTGATTCTTCTGAACGCATCACTATCTTAATATTTTAATATCACAGGAATAGGACCTGCTTATTGTCTCCTCAGTCCTACTGTAAAACACTGAACAAGGTTTCATCCGAAGTCATGAGTATATTTAGATCCACTCTGCTGCTTCAGAAAAGGGACAAGGGAAAAAAGAAAAGTGAACTCTGTGTCCAACATGCACAACATTAACCTCTTGAATGCTGTAGTGATGCTTACATCATTTCCATTTTCTATGGTGCTAATATGGTTGACTTAATAGATCCTGACTCTCAGATGACAGATATGTACTGTATATAAGTTTTTATGAAAAGTGTTTCCCTGATGATTTTACATGAGCTTTTCTTGATGAAGTCAAAACTGTTAATTCAGGATACCTGTGGTTCTTATTTGGATTGTTAAGAGTATTTATACCTGAATAAGATGTACTGAATAATGCCACTTGGGAATCAAACTTGATGAGCCATTTTGTTTTCCATATTTTGTATACTTAACCACGAGCTGGATTGTTGTCACATTAAATTAACTTGAAATCGTTGACTTGAGCAGACTTTTTCATTCTTTTGAGCCGGGTGCCTGCAGCACTGAGGAAGTCTGACTTCTTCATACTCCACACTAAGACTTCTTTAAGAGCTTACAATTATTATTAATGCCATCGCCTTCATGGTATTGCAAGTCACATCATGTTGGTTCACAATTCTTATCTAATAACGTTCAACCAATATTTTTTAGTATTTTCTTTAATTACATCAGTTTATCTAGAAATACTCAACTTAAAGTTAAAGACTCATTCTGGGCCTCCAAAACACACACATCCAAACAGGTTTAAAACAGTTTAATGATAAGAGTCCACATCTAAACTGGTATTGGACAATTTACATTGAATTCATAAAACATGTAACAAAGGTTTTAAAACATATTAAATGATTAGAAGAAATTGTTGCATGTGATGCAGATTTACTGTTGTAGATTTAAAAAAAAAAAAAAAAAATCCAACAGTCCGATCTTGTTCTCTTCTAGACTTTTTCATTTGTTGATCAGCTGCTTTCTGTGTCAACGGTCCAGTTTGGGTTTCTTTGCCTGAGGTTCAACATCTGGGACTGGAACGCTCACACCAGGAATCTGAAGAAATAAAAAAAAAAAAAAATCTAGTATTTAAACAAGTGATTCAGTTTGGAATACCTGGGGGCAACATATAAAGTGGACTAGATAAAATCTACAAACAGCTGTTTGCTTTAATGTAAGAATTCTATGAAGGTGTAATGATGTAACATGTTTGTTTTTTAAATCAGGTAAGCCATATTCAGCTCACTCAGTCCTTACCACTGGGTCAATCAGAGACATGCGGATCTTCTGGTGCTGAATGTTAGAATCGTCCAGGCTGATGGTGACCTTCACCCTGTCAAATATGTGGAAGGTGTGCTGCTCCACCTTCAGACTGGGACCCTGAACACAGAGAATGGAGATCATTAAAGCACAACCTTCTGATGGTTTCATTTTTCATGTATGTTCAGTAAAAAAAAATTTAAAAAAAGATTTGTGTGTTACCTCTTCATCAAAAACGAGGTTTGGGGCAGCCTTGTCTTTTTTGTCAAAGAAGACCGTTCCCTCCAGGCCAAACTTCGGGATGAGCACGATGATTGCGTTCTTCCTCACAAACAGAACAAATCCCTCTTCGTTCAGTATGCCTCTGCTCTTGAAGAACAACTGAAAAGAGACCATTGGTGTTAGAGTCATGACGTGGAGTCGGTTTCATTCCTTTTCCCTCTAACCTAAGGTTCACAGGGTTATAAATGGACATCACTCTGGTTCTCGTATTCAGTGGCAATTCTAGAGTCTGTTGGATCCCTAGGCAAAAAAATCACTGGGGGCCCCTCCAACCAGCGTTCATCACCATTATGTGTGCCAGTGTCCCAACGCTTACTCCTCTTCCTCTTTTTCTTTTTTTTTTTAAATCACAGACAGATAATTCCTCTTCATTTTCCTTCATTGACAAATGTTGGTTTTCAAGGAAGAGGGAGTGCTGTCAGATGGGCCCCACTTCGAGAGGTATCCTACTGTCATTCATTTTGTTTTGCTAATTTGGAGCCACTGCTGTGGTTTAAAGTTTGTCAGCAGTTGCCAGCTTTGCCTATTGACAAACAGCGGCCTCTGCTCATGTTTTCAAACACGATGGTTCAGGATAGTTCAAAGAAAACAAACCAGTGTTTACCTGTGTGTGGAAGGCCACAGACGCCCTCTGTGCATACTGAGACATTTTATGCCTGTAGTTGAGGTTGTTGGAGAGGGCTGACTGTTTCTGTTTGTCCATCAAATCTGGATAGGTGCTGTCTGCTCCGATGGCCACTGCCAGCAGGCGGTGTACTATTATATCAGCGTACCTGTGAAGGAGAGAATGTGGAGGAAGTAGAGGTTTAGATAGAGAAATTATTACAACTCAACATATTGAAGATGCGCAACATATCTGCTTTCATACCTTCTGATAGGTGACGTGAAGTGTGTATAAATGGGCGAGGCGAGGCCGTAGTGGTGGAAGTCGCTGTCCATGCCGGAACAAAAATAAACCGCCTGCATCATGCAGCGAGTGGCCAGGATGCGCAGTAACGTGTTAAAGTACGGAAAGCCGTCCACTCTGGCCATGTCAAGGGAGTCGGCCAGTGCCTTTGCTGAATCTGTGTGGATCTCCACTTCCTGATAACAAGAGTTAATACATAAGAACATACTCAAAGTTCTAGTGAATTTATAGGATCTGGATTAGCCACAAAGTATCGGTACTCTTCAGCGGGTCCACACAGGAGCCCCAGGAAACACAACTGAGAGTAATATCTTCTTATTCAGCCTTCTTTTTTTTTTATTCATAGAGAAAGGTTATTACACATTGACAGTCTAATGTTGTGATTTCAAAACAGGGGTCATGGTGTCTCAGGGGGAATTGTTGCTTAGAGGTATCTGGGAAGTTTTTTTTTTTTCTTTTATGGATACAATTTAGGTTTAAAACAATAAACTCTGATGAGAGTATATAAACCAATTTGCTTATTTGTATGGCTATATGATGGAAACAGATACCCGTAAGTAATACTAAGTGGTTAAAATAGATAAAGGTAATGTGTAAAGGTTTGAAATACTAACCCAAAAGGATTGCATATATTTTTGAAATGGTTAGCTAAAGTGGTGTAAATGAAAAGTGGTAAAAATAGATTACAAAAAAAGTAAAAAATGTTTCAAACAGTTGGACAAAAATATGTAATACATACTTTATAGAGTTAGCTAAATGTAAAATGTAAAAGTGTTGCTTAGTGGTAAGCTTAACTTAAAATAACAGATTTAAGCTTGAATTAGACTTCTATAGTTATTGGATAAAACAGCTAAGATAATTCGCTAGTAATCATCTGTTTGAATCGCTGAACAAATCTGAGGTTGAGGCTACACTACACCGTGTTCAAGCCTTGTTTGGATGTAGTTCAGCTCAGATTTGGAACGTCTGAAGGTACTACCAATTATGGAAACAACCTCCATACACTTGGTACATTTATTAAATAACCCAAAGGAGCAAGCTTGAAAACATTTATTCACAAGTATCCACTCACCTTGGACTTTGCAGCTTTGAGCAGGATGTCGTAGTTTGATGGGGGTGGTGCCGGATGTTTCCTCAGCATAGCACAATCTGGAAATTCATCATAGATCTTCTGGGCCACTGAAATATTTGCCAGCAACATGAACTCCTCCACCATGGAGTTTGTCTCCCTTTCAAACAGAGATGACTTGACTTTAATACATTCAAAACACAACATAGAACATTAAAACAAAACAGCATCACAATGAGCCATTTGGAGAACAGGAGAACATGTATCAAAGAGGTTCCTGAATTATTCTCACTTTAGAAGTCACTTACATGAGTTCCTTGGTCTGGAGGTCAATGGGGTCGTGGGTTTCACTGTCTATGTGAAAACGGACCTCTAAGGATGACAGCGTCAAAGCCCTGAAAGACACGATATATGTTAAATACAGCAGTTATACAAGTCATGATCAGCTAAACTGTCTTGATTTTTCTTATTATCTTCCTCCTTACCCTTTCTCTATCCTGTGCCTTTTGAGGATTTTGGCTATTTTGTTGAGACCGCGAAGGCTCTTGGTGATGTCATCGTTTTTGCTGGTGTCATCGATCTTCATCTGGGCCTCTGCATAGGTCAGAGATGCCTGCACCAGATGGAACCGCAGCAGGAGAAAAACACGGCGGCATCAGATAACTTGATCCTCTAATTTTGCATCTTACAAAGAGCTAATAAAAGATGTTGACCGCATTACATTCACAGTTTACTTCAAAAAACACACGTATAACCTGAGTCCCATCACCTAAATATTGAATAGTTCCTGTTATCATACATTGTATGTTGCTACAATACCTTGGAGTTTATGACACTTTTTGTGAAGCGGGTCTTTAGAATTTCAGCCTTGTGGTTAATCTCCCAGATACATGAGAAGGCCAGCCTGGTAAAAAAAAAGAAAGAAAGAAAGGAAATCAGAGGAAAGCAATTGAGAAAAGACTGGGGAAGAAGCAGCATTTATCATATTGATTATTGTTTCAGTACAAGTGCGTGTATGTATCGGAAATCCTCACCTTTCCACATTGGAGCGCAGAGAGCAAAGGTTGGAGCTGAGTAGCTCAGGAACCATATCTATCCTCTAAAGGAAACACAAATAAAGCACAACATTTGGGTTTCTTTATTTAGTTTACAGTGTCCAAACTTATTTGTTTGCATTGTTTCATTCAATGGTCAATGATGCATATCAGTTGACAAAATTGCAAAAGAAAAATATATTTTTGCCATTTTTGCCCCTATTGGATAAGACAGCTGAAGAGAGACAGGACGGGTCGGGAGGAGAGATAGGAGGATGATACGCAGCAAAGGGCAGAGGTCGGACTCGAACCCACGGTCGCTTCAACGAGGACCAAGCCCTACGTACATGTACATGGAGCTGCGTGACAAAACCACAAGGCCACCGTAACCCCAAATTTGCAAAAGTTTGATGACAAACTGAAATGGAATATTCTTCTAATTCAGCTGCAATATAGCCCATTGAGGTGAACTGGGCAAATATGTAATATAGAAATCTGAAATGGCTGAGAACATGGCAAGTGTATTAAAAAGTGTAATACACATCTAACAGGTTAGTTGTTCATCTTAAGTGCAAAAGTAAAAAAATAAAATCATAAAACTTACGAGAGTCGTCAATAGAACGCATTTAAAGTGACATATACGAATACACTAACACATAAGTGGTGTGTGTGTATGTGTGTGTGTGTGTGTGTGTGTGTGTGCAGCCTCCTTACTTTGCCACACAGGTAGACAGTGGTGCCTCGGTTTGCAGCCTCTTTGTCCATAGCGTTGCCAGGTCTGATGAAGTGACTGACATCAGCGATGTGGACCCCCACCTTAAGCGATATGAAAAACACTGTGAAATATTGAAACAAATAATGATCCAAACTACTACATCTTTTTATTGTCTGTCAACAATGTGTTTACCTCAAGGTTTCCATTGTCCAGCTCTCTACAGTGAAGAGCATCATCTATGTCTGTACATCCTGGAGGATCCACACTGCACACAGTCAGATGCCTCAGGTCCTCTCTCTTCATCATGTCCTTTAGCACATTAATAGAAACAAACACTTTAAATCAAAGGATGACTGACCAAATGATTAATTTTTTATTTTTTTTTGAAACTGCAATACTGATGAATATTTCTCAAAACAATGGCCATTACCTCTGGTGTGATGCACCACGGCATCTTGGGAAGGAAACTGAGCACAGCCTGAGAGAAGGCCTGGTGGGGGACGTCATGCTCCAAAAGCAGAACCTCCTGCTCAGTCTCTTTGTCACCTGCACCTCCCAGGCTGCGCACAAAGTGACCCTAACAAAAGAGGAAATTAAAGATTAGTCTTTATGGACAGACTTATCTCCCCAGCACGTCTTCACCTGTGTCTGACTAAAGACATGTTGCTTTTTAGGATTCAAAACATATACATAAACAGTTCAATGTCACATCACACTTTGCCATGTGGTGATGGACCCACTCAAAGTAGGATATCTAAGATGTCATTCTGCAGAGGTTTTTTTTAGTTGTTTTTTTTTACATACATTTGGATATCTGGAGTGTTTGGGCCAGCCGTCGATGGCCACCATGATCCTCTGGCCTGCCAGTGTGGCTGCCTGACGTGTTTCGATGCGTATGCGAGGGATACGGCGGTCTGCTGGGGTGAACAGATGGCGGGTAGACTGAGAAAAAAAAGGAAAAGAAAAACAGGGATGGTCAGTGCTGAGGGTTAAGAGACAAGAAAAAAAAGTTAGGGAAATGTACTGTATACTGTATACGTGTTTACTAATACAAGCTTTAAAATATCCTATAAAACTTTTATGATATCTTCAACTTTTCAAATAAAGCAGACTAGACTTACCTCTTTAATCTGGGAGGTATTGAGCATGCCGCAAAAGGGCCTCCAGCTCCGTTTGATGATTCCTACGATTCTGGCTGTGGGCTTCCTCGATGCTTCAGCTGCAGATATCCGCAACTGCAGACACACACCAACAACAAAGAGCTCATTAAAGTAACTTGGCAACAAATTCCAAATCTTATAAAGCTTAGAAAAAAAAGAGTATCCTTTTTTTTTCAGGAGCATAGCATCCAGGTATTAACCATCCATGTGAGCAAACTGCTGTCTTTTATTTCAACTATCAAGGTGGAACCAGCTCCTCTAACTGTAAGCACATTCAAAGCCAGTCCAATCAAAACTCACAGCCTTCTCTTCTTCTTCTTCTTCAGCATCATCATCCTTTGCTGTGCCTTCGTCTTGTAGCACCACCGAGGAGGGCGCCACCCACTGATCACGCGGCAACAGCTGCACTGCAACTACATCCTGGTGAACTGCTCGATTGAGATTTTGAAGACCCTGGATGAGAACCTGGCAGCAAGGAGAGACCGTACAGGGTGGTTTTATAAATCTGTGCAATTAATGATAGTGTAGTGATTTCTCTACTGGAATCTTACAACATGACATTCTAACCCAAACCAGACACACAAACAAACACCTCCACACACACCTCTGTTGTGTCTTCCCCCTCTCCCTGGACAAAGACTGTGGCCTCCAGATAGTTGTCCCTGCTGGCCCTGAAGGTGCCCTGGAGGAAGGTGCCACTCTTAATTCCTGCTTGGATCCTGGACAAAGGGAGATGCTCAGGGAATAGCACCTTACTGCTGGTGACTTCATTCTGAGGGAAAAAGAGGAAAAAAAAGATTCATCAAAAGGAATGTTTGGGAATGTAAGATGGTTAAACAGTACATATATAAAGCTGTGTTTACCTTGTCATCATTGGACAAAGCCAGACAATCCACAAGCTCAGGGTTCGCTATCAGACTCTTGATGTATTCTTCACCTAGAATACAAGAAAAAGAGACGCATGGATGCATTCTAAATTAGTTCTTAAACTTAGCAGAACTGACAGAGAAAGCCGCGAGAGGCTCTAACGTTGTGATAAATGTATAGTTGTGAACCAGAGATGGACACACCACTTACATTTGTACACCAGCAGGCCGCTCTCCTCCGCCTTTTGCTTGTTCCCATTGTCATTGGTAAGGAGGACCACCTTGAGCCCCTCTGCATCAGGCGCGGACGTCTTCAGGTGCTGGCTGTACCATTTGGTTGCGACACGGATGGCACGATCATTACGGTCATTGGCGCTCTCCCCTGGTTCACGCTCAACGAACGTCTCGCTGGAAGAATATATTACATAAGATGGGTTTGTAACAAGCTTTTAAGGCCTACAATTGTAATTCTTTTACTGAGCAAATCTTTATCATGGGGAGGTTTACTTTGGTGATGAAAAGTGAGACAATAGGCACTGACCACCGCGAACTAAGATCTATAAAGACATTGTGATGCAGTAGTGGTGTCTCAGGTGTCTTTATAGGATATTTTACAACATTTTTTATATATTTTATAGGATATTTTACAACATTTTTTATATATTTTATAGGGTATTTTACAACATTTTTAATATATTTTATAGGATATTTTACAACATTATTTTATAGGATATTTTACAACATTTTTTATATATTTTATAGGATATTTTACAACATTTTTTATATATTTTATAGGATATTTTACAACATTTTTTATATATTTTATAGGGTATTTTACAACAATTTTAATATATTTTATAGGATATTTTACAACATTATTTTATAGGATATTTTACAACATTTTTTATATATTTTATAGAATATTTTACAACATTTTTTATATATTTTATAGGATATTTTACAACATTTTTTATATATTTTATAGGGTATTTTACAACAATTTTAATATATTTTATAGGATTTTTTATATATGTTATAGGGTATTTTACAACAATTTTAAAACTTTTTATGATGTATTTCAAAGGAATATAATGGGTATTTTAACAGGAGGATGTCAGGATGTATTTATGATATAGATTTAAGTATGTCTTTTAAACTTTAGGACCATGTGCACACTCACACACACGAGCATACATACACACATACGCACAAACACAAAAAGGAAAATGAAAAAATAATAATAAAAAATAATAATCAGGATGAGTGGTGACTGTGAACTAGTGACTGATTGTGAACTGATGAATTGTGAATGACTCCCTAATGATGCTTGACGACCTCCTTTCCAAACTCCTTTACCCTGCCAGTCCTGAGCTGTCCCTGCAAGGAACCATGATATTCTGATCTGACCTGAGTGCTGTCTCAGTACCTGTGGTGTTCATTGGTAAAGGTGTAAAAGTGCTTCTCTTTCTCATGTATGATGTCCTTCAGGCGTTTATAGACCGGTGCACTGCGGTGGCGGACCTCCTGCAGCACTGTCTGAAGGATGATCACGTTGCGGATCACGGGATCTTCCAGCACGTCAATCTGCAGGAAAGAGTTCAAGAAACACCAGAATCAGGTGCAAAAGTTACACTATTCAAATTTGAATTTTAGATCTTTTAATTGCCTCGAATCCAGAAATGTTAGACCTCAAGTTGAATTGATAAACATGAGCAGCATCGTCATGAACTACTGACACACAAAGCAGACTAATAGAACTATAGAAACTGTGTTGACACCACATGAAAAATGGCAATTACTCATGAGGTAAGAGGTTACATTTCATCACTTTTCCCCCCTTTCTTTACCTGATGCAGTACCACATTCGTGTCGGGGATCAGATAATGTGGATAGGCGCACAGGTTGCTCTCGATACACGCGTCTCCCTGCAGCACCGTGGACTCCTGTTTGCAGTCTGCGCAGACTTCACTTCCACACCAAATATCATCTCTCAGATAATGCTCACGCACTATCTTCATCACCCCGCCCGACCGGGTCTTCTTAATGAAGGTTTTAGATTTCAACATGACGTCCAGAAAAGCCTCGCACGGTTAAATCTCAGTGTTTTCATCCAACCAGTAAAGCAAAGGCAACAACAACTGAGCCTCACATGTGTAAAACTAACTCTGTGGGCCGACAAAAAAAAAACCTTTCCAGAGTTTTAACGGAGTCTTTTAAGTTTGATTGTAGCGTCTGTAATTGGCTTATATGATGATATTTAACACGGAATTATAAAGAAAAATAGATAAAACGTGTGTTACTCGTAAATATTTTCGGGTATTTTAGAGTTTATAGGTTAATCCAGATACTCGGTGTTAAATTTTGGTTGGCCATCCGATGAAAACAAAGCAGAGGAAGGCAGAAGGGGAATTTGCTGGCCGGGTTTATAAAGAGGTGGTCGATTCAACAGCGGCTCCTGTTGTTAGGAGGAGGTACTGCATGATCTCTCCACTGTAACAACTTGAATCTCGAGTCAAGAATTGCATTACACCTTAATTACCACGGGGGGGCTCTGTACCCACGGACAGTCAACAACACCACAGCCGAACAGTTGGCGGCTAGGAAGCAACTGGAAGCGGGGACCCTTGAAAAAAAACAACAACAACCTGTGCTACAGTTTCACATATCACGTTAACGCCTTAACAAATGAAATAATACATTTGTCTTTTGTAGAGCCAGCTCAAGTTAAAAAAAAAAAGGTGACTGAGAAGAACACAAAATGCCTCCCAAGAAGCAACAGCTGAAACCAACAGCAGCAAACGTCTCCAGCTCCATGGACCTGGAGTCGGAGGAGGTCAGCCTGGAGACGACCGTGCAGACCGCCGACGACGTCTCCTCTTCTGACGAGCAGCGGGACGGATCCCAAAAGGTGACCCGCCAGCTCATCGAAAGGAAGGAGCTGCTGCACAACGTCCAGCTTCTAAAAATCGAGCTTTCTCAGAAGAATCTCATCGTAGACAACATGAAGGCTGACCATATGTCCAAGGTAAAAAAAAAAAATGATGAGATGAGCCACACGCAGCACAATTCTGCAGCACTGTCTTTGTTGCAATGCTCCTGCTGATACAGTTTCCGTGTTTTTTTGTTTTTTTTTCATGTGACAGATTGATGAGCTGCAGGAGAGGCTTGGTGATGCTTTACATCAGAAGCACGTTTTAGAAATGAGACTGGACAACCAGCTGAAACTGACTCAAGAAGAGAGCAAGTGAGTCAGTGGAGGAGGCTGACATGGGATGAATATCATGTTGGATATCAATGCAGAATATACCTGCATGTGATCTGGGTTTTTTTTTGTACTCTATTCAGATAAGTATTAAAGTACAGCTGTTGCTCAGGAATAGGTAGAAATTATCATGAGATTTTTGAAAGTTCAGAGAAGTATTTCATGTTTACTGAACGTGTGTAAAATATACATTTGAGTCTCACCAAGGTGTTTCTGTTGCTATTATATTACAGATAATTTTTTTAATTATTGTTTATGTTAATATTTATAGTCCATGGTTCATCTGCGTGTTTGACAGTCACGCTCCAGCCACAACTAGCGCACCATCTTATTAAATACCAAATGAAACCCAGGATGGCCAGAATTAGAGAGGATAAAATCCCTAACAGAATTAAATATTAAAAGTGGTTTAAATCAGTAGTTTAATCACAATAAGGTAAAATAGCTTTTATTTTATGTTATTGTTGTCATGATATTCCACGTATTACTATTAAAGCATTGCAAAAATGTAACCAGAATAACTTAACTTGAGCAATTCATCCTGTCATTGAGCAGGTTATCACACATGTTGTGCTGTAATTCTTAAGATTTTCTTTAACAGGAAGCAGCAGGCATTACGTAAGCAGGAGATGGATGCCATCCTGAAAAGGCAGCAGCAGCTGGAGGAGACCAACCGACAGCTGTGTGAGGGAGCTGGAGAGCTGCGGAGGTCCCTCAGGGATCTGGACATCTCTCAGGACAAATACAAGGAGCTCCGAGATCTCCCAGATGAAGAAATGTCCATACAGGAATACGTAGCTGTAAGAAGTGGGGAGTAATGCCCTCAGTCACCTTGTTGGACCTTGTTGCTGGACAAAGTGGATTAACATATAAATCAGTTCACGATGTCTTTAAAACCGTTTTCTTTATGTGTTTAGAAACGTTTCTATGAGGTGGTGACTCCTCTGAGGACTGAGCTCGCTGAACTTAGTGGGAGGAGAGGCAGTTTGACGAAGGAGCTGGATGAACACAGATCACAGATGAAGGCTTTGCTGGAGGTACAACACACATGCAACACTTCTATGCTCCAGTCTCACTTTTGTCTGGGTTATTAAGTATGTTGTTATTACTTTATATATGTATAAGTCAGTCTTTAAGCTCCCTTATGCACTTTTGTTTCATATTTTGTTGTCCAATCATAGAGCGTATACAGTGGAAAGATGTATCTGATTCATTTTGTGAACATTTTCTATACTTTTCTATTCTCCTGAGGACACATTAAACAGGTCCCAATATATTCTCTTTCTTTAAACTCTCTAGATCAAACTGTCTCTAATCAAACACTCAATTTTACTCACTCTGAGTCCCGTCTTGAAAAGGTATGGAGAGTGCCTCTTGACCTATAGAGAGGTCAAGAGTTTACCAGTTACCTTTAGAAACCATGTTTTTCTGTGTGGCTATAGACACGCAGCTACAGAGTCCTTGTAATGATTCTCCCAGCATGCAGTGTTTGGAATGAAAGAGGTATGATCTAATGAAATCCTCCTGTCAACCTTGTAACAGTTCCCCTGTGGGCATAAATGACACGTTGACAGGATAATGATGGCTCATGCTGAAGATAAGGGTACAATTCAGGTAAGGCAATCTGGGGTTGATGTGGCCCAAAGAATTTTTTTCTTGGCAAAGAAAACCTTGTGAGGCTAAATGAGAGCAACATGACTTCCAGTTTGTTACGGAACTGGTTATTTCCTGTTTAGTTTTTTTTTGTCAAATACATTCTCGCGTCCACATCTAGCAGGTAAAGTAGTCTGACCTAATTTCCACTTTAACAATTAAATGAAACCATGGCGCTTCCCACACTGATTATCTGTGTATGAGATGTCAGCGTGCGAATTAAGGAGGTACAATCCTCCCCATTTGCCGGTTCAAGTCCCAGTGCAGACTATGGGCGCACTCACACTAGGCAATCCGTACCGTGCCCAAGCACGCTTCACCACTAAATTCCAGTTAATTTGACCAGTATGAGTGAGCCGATCCGTGCTCAAGCACGGTACACTTCCTTGGCCCTGGCATGCTTCCAAGAGGAACACTTCATGCTTGAGCAAAAGCAAGGGGAAATTCTTTTCCACAGCACCGTTACTGTCCAAACAGACAAGTCCCACCGAAGAACAGTCATACACAGAAAACAGAGTTTACCACAAACAGAGATAGACAAAAAGTCAAAATCCACCAAAGTGCTCTGTGGATGGTAAGTATAGCAGCAACTTGAGTTACAAGAAATGCCGGAGTTGTATGGCTGTGTCTGACTGCCATGACTCAAAATGAGCCACAAAGTCAGTAGAGTATCTGTCATGTTGTCTGTGATGTTCTCCGATGTAAGGACGCGGACCCGACAACACGTCTTTGTTTTTTTCCATTTTTTTTTCTTCTCAAGTCTGCCTGTCTTTTTAACCAAGGAAGCTTCATAATTACGTAAAGCCATGCTTGTGTTGTATTACGACCTTATACACAAGAAGTAACCGTGCTCAGGCCCGGTTAGTCCTGGAGCAGTGTGAGTTCAGGCTAGCAGGGGAATGGGGAGGAATGGGTTTAAGCGCGGTATGGGACAACTTTACTAGTGTGAGTGCGCCCTATGTCTGGGTGCAAGGTGCAAGTTCACTTCCTGAGCACTGCAGAGGTGTCCTTGAGCAAGACACCGAATCCCCCCCCCCCCCCCAGCTCAGGAGCTGTTCAATAACAGAGTGTAAAATTGAATTTCCCCTCGCCAAATCTTAGTAAATCTTATTACAGTAGTCAGGTTCTACTTGAGATAGATCAACAACAGTAATATGAATAATCCATAACATGTTAATGTTGTCTCTTCTGTTTGTGTGTATCCACAGAGCTATGAGGAGGAGCGGAGGCTGCGTTCAGAGCTGGAGCTGAGGAGCCAGAGACTGACCTGGAACTGGCTGATACCAAACAGCAGATCCAAGAAGGAGATTATCGCAGAGACAACTATCCAAACGTCAAACGGTTTGTGTGTTGTTGTCTTTGGATGAAAAAGGAGGAAGGGTCTTCCTTAGGTTACCGTATCACTTTCTGAAGAACAAAAGTCCTTACACACAGCAGATCTGAGATGACCTTACTGCTTTCTCCTGCAACATATTGATGATTGATGAGACAGTTTACCACTCTAACTCCTGATTTTTGAGCCATGGAGTTTATTCTTATAAATGTACTGTATTTATTACCATATATACTGTATATTCTGCCTATGTAGCTCGTATTTTCAAATGTGTGTTAACCTTTTTTCACTCTGGTTTTATAGAGAACGTGACAACTTTGAAGCAGACCTAAAGGAGTTAAGAAGGAGATTTGAGACACTAGAAGTATCTCATACTGCACTGACCCGAGAGAGGAACACTCTCAGTAAAGAGGTGCTTAAAACAAACACTTAAAAATACTACTTTAAAGTCTCTGGATGTACTGTGTTCTGTAACAGCTTTTTGTTATTCTCTTCTTGCCCACCAGGTGGCAACATCACAGCAGTCAGTCACTCTCCTGCAGAAGGACAAGGAGTACTTACACAGGCAAAACATGGAGCTGAGTGTCCGCTGTGCACATGAAGAAGACCGCCTGGAGAGACTGCAGGTTCAAATATAAAACTTCAAAATGTCAAAAGAAGGAGTCATTTTTATGTTATTTCACTTCTTGTTTTCTTTTCAGGTACAATTAGAAGACACTAAGAAAGCAAGGGAGGATGCCTATGAAAAATATGTGGCATCCAGGTCAGGCTCTGCTGTTTCACACCACTACATTATAATCTTGGAAAAACTGTTGTTTTGTTAACTTAGTCTTACATGAGTTTTCTGTCTTTCCTTCCGCCACAGGGACCGCTACAAGTGCGAGTATGAGGCCAAGTTGAGAGAAGAGCTTGAGAACATCCGACTGAAAACAAGTCAGGAGATTGACAACCTGCAGAGAACCTCCAGGGAGATGTATGAGAGGGAGAACAGGTATGAGGATTTGTTTTGTTAAATAACTCTTAAAGAAGAGTCTGTGGTGGGGGGGGGGGGGGGGGGGGGGGCTTTTTGGGTGGTACACATGCTGTGTGTTGACAGGGTATTGTGTGTGTGTGTGCGTGCGTGTGTGTTTATACAGGAACCTGCGTGAGGCCAGAGACAACGCGGTGCTGGAGAAGGACAGAGCCGTGGCTGCTGAGAGAGACTCTCAGTCCAGATATGACCAACTGCTGGAACAGTGAGTTTTACCATCACTCACACACATACACAGGTTTCCATACAGTGTAAATCATACTCTATTTGTATACATGAGACACAGACATCGAGACTCATTTTGTCTTGATTATTTATTGATTCTTTTTTTCAACCACTCAAAATTCTGATGGTCAAGTTGGAAATTTCAATAAAAAGATTTTTCATGAATTACACCACAAACAACAACAACTTCTATTGTTCTATTGTTTCATCAAACTCATTGAATGTGTAAATACAGCTGGCCAATAAAGCTAATTTAGATTCTAGTAAAAAAAACTCTTGATGTCAAAGCATCTTCTCACTCTATATTACCGAGCCCCTCAAACAAATTATAGTTCATTTAGAAAACACTTATCAAAAAGAGACATTACAAAGTGCTTTACAAAACATAAAAGCCCAACAATAAACAGCAAGACATAACAAATAAAAGAGGAAACGACTTCAAACAACCGCTGAAAACGGAACAAACAAGGAACAAGTCAAACGGTTAAAAACAATGGCTTGATTAAAAAGAAACTAATAGTAAACACGCTCAAATAAATAAAGCTAAATAAATAAATACAAAGGAATTACAAGAAAGCCTTTAGTTAAAAATGATAAAAATGTCTTCAGAAGTGATTTATAGGAGATACAGTTGAAGCTAGTCTCAGACCCTCAGGCAGGTCATTCCAAGGAGCAGAGGAGCCTGAAGGTCCCGTTTAGTTTTTTAAGATTCAGGTGAATTCTTTGAGGAGGCAGACAGCAGTCTAAATATACTATGTATTTATTGACTTATTACCTATGACACAAGAATATGTACAGATAAATGTGTTCCATGACTTCAGGCGTCATATTTTGGAGTAAACTCACATACTCAAGATTTATTTCAACCCCTGGATGTTACAAAATCACACTCTTGTTTGTGCTTCCTTTGCACAGAGCGACATCAGCAGTTCTCAATAAGCTTATATTGTTTATATGAAAAGGGGCAATGCAAAAATTAACTTTCAAAAGTAAATCAACAGAGTATGTTCAGTTCAAAACTGAAAGGGTCTATCATGTCTTCATTATACAGAAATTAACTTGTACCAACAAGATAACAACGTGTGCACACTAAATGATAATCTGCACAGGATGAATCTTTTATGTGCATAAAATAAAAAAACGTCATCTTTTAAGGTTTTAAGGATCTCAGTACAGTGTACGCCATTTGTCAAGATCAAGATGTCGGTATGCTCCTGGAATGAAATAACATTAAAGTAAACATCATCTTGTTGGACAGCTCCTTTGGCCTTTTAGGAGTTAAACACTCCTGGTTGCTTTGTTAATAGGTCATATATCAGGAAGAGTTTAAGAACTTCACCTGAGGGCAACTGTTAAACTGTCAAACTCAGGCCAGTTGGTACAGTTTTTTTGAGGTCAGGGTTATTCTCATCATATTTCAAATTCATTGCTCATCCCTGTAGGCCAATCAGAGAAGTGCTAGCTTGTGTGTTCGGTCGGCCTAAGTCAAACTGCTGTGATTAATAGAGCTGCCATCGTAGTTAGGGGTTTTTCTTTCTTTTAGTATTTGTCAGTATTTCCCTGAAAGCTGTGGGCTTGTTCTCACTCTGCTGCTGGTGTGTGAGCGTCTCATCAGAGCGTAATGTAGGAGCGGCAGGACTTTTGTGGCTGTGGTCTGCTTCTTACTGGAGATCACATGAATATTTCGCTGTAACTCAGGGGTCACAAGGTCACATGGAAAGTCAGAAGTCACTGAAGGTCAGCACCAACTGGTGTCACTGTCCTCCCTCCCTGCTTTTGGTGAGTGAAATTGTTTACGAGCAGGCTGAATGTAAACTGAGAGCTGCTGTACGATGTAGTACTGGAGACAAATGATGAGATCTGTAATGACGATGAAAACATACTTTTTTTTTTTTTTATGTCGTATTTTTTCTAATTAAAAAAGAGAAATGTGAAAGTGATTTGGTAAAGGTGCTTTTTACACCAGAGAAAATAAATTACATAATCCATCATTTTGGATATTTTAGACAAAATGCTCAAAAAAAAACTTGAATTGAATAAAACATTTAAACATTATATTTCCCCTTAAAACTACCACCCTTCATTTTTTACCATTTGGAATTCCGTGTGCGCGTGCGTGCGTGCGCGTGCGTGCGTGTGTCAACAATCTTACGCAACAATTCCTACAAGGATAATGACCTTGTAGGAAGTTTCATATCTAATGCTGAAATCACAACAACATTTAGTGAGCCTCCCCACACATATACACACTCACAGCCTACAGGACCTTTTCCTTTTCTTACTGGAGGTGTTTTTGAAATAATCCTGCACATCATTTCTAGATGCATGCATGTTTTTCTTACATAACAAGGTTTGTATTTGCAGCTGATGTTAAAACATCAGTGTATGAGTTTAAAAAAATGTTGAGAAATATATTGAGAGTATTTTTTTAATTTACAGTGTTTCAACGATGAGAACATTTTAATCAAACTATTTTATAAAATATTGAATCCAGTACAGACCGACAAACACGCACAAACAGCAGCAGCAGCAGCCGCAGCAGTGTCCCTGTCCTGGGTTACTACGACATGCCGGTCATTTCTCTAGATCCAAACCACCAGCTGTTGCTCTTTCCACACACACACACACACACACACACACACACACACACACACACACTCACACACACACAGTCTTCACTCTCTCTTGCTCTCTCTCTCTCTCTCTGCTGCGATCACATTCCCTCTCTGTGTCGCATCGCAAGCCAGTAACGACAGATGCTAGCCTCAAGCCCTTAACCCCTAACCCCACGCATGCCCCTATTTTTGGGTTAAAGAATGAGGAGGACAAGCTTGAAATGGCGTCAGATGATTGTAGCGAAGCTTGAATCTTAGTATCAGAAGACCAGTGATCACCTAAACATTAAATAAGTCTGAATTACAGTTGTCCATTTTCCATTCTGTAGCAAACCTTAACTAGCTGTAACAAACTGGTCTTGTGGAGCAGGTGCTCTAACTTAGTGTAGCTGTAAATACTGCTTTTTGAAAAGACTTGATAAGAACATTGGCTGCTCTTCTCTAGAAATATATATTTTTAGGATACACGTTGCTTCTTTGTATCTAGATTGCAGCTGCCATTCATAAGAGAATGTATAAAATGTCCACCATGTGTACACGTCTGTCCGAGCACCCAGATCAGGCCTGTGCTCTTTGGATGATGAAATCCTTTCAGGTCAGCTGTAATCGAGAGTTATTAATATTATCCCACCAACCTCCACAGTTTGATAGACTGTGTGTGTGTGTGTGTGTGTGTGTGTGCATGGGTGTATGTGCGTACGTGTGTGTCTGTAATATTTTAGAGCTGCCTGAGAAAGAGCTCTGGGCAGGAAAATTACTTTTTTATTGTTTTTCAATTTAATGTTCAATTAAAAATGACCAAAATGTTGTCTTACTTTGTTTTATATCTCCCATTAATACTGCAAATTAGAAGGTTTTTTTTCTTAAATTTGTCAGCAAGATTCCCCCGGACACTCTGCAATAACATCCTGTGTCAAAAACAAGAATAAAGACAAGACAGTGGGTGAAATATTACTCCAAAAGACAAACATCTTCTGACAACCAAACATAACAACGCTGTGTTTCAAGATTTTCTTTTCAAAAGTTGAAATAAATATATCAGAAAACGTCGTTGGACCACAGCTAAACAAGTACAGATGTCCGATGGTAAGAAAATATTATTGAACTATTTTCTCTAATTTGCTTAAATGTAGCTAAGAATTGACAGTTTTGAATTGACTGTAATTGGACTTTGACAAAGAAGTTTTGTACTTGTTAGTGTTGCTCAAACAGCTCTATAATTCTTTTGACTTTAAATTTCAAGTTTAGAAAAAAACCATTAAACGTTCGTAGTTACAAGTTCAAATAGCCGATTGAGATATTAAAACATTAGCACAGAGGATCTCAGAGTTTTCACAATGAGAACCACCACAGAAAACATTTGGCTCTCCAGGTATCACCTTTATGGCCAATATTGAAATACAGTAATCTACGGCTATTTAACTGCATATAGAGTTTACACAGGAGGACATTTTATTCCTGATACACAGATTATTTCTTATTGACTGCATACCAAGCACTGCAGCCTGGGATCATTCTCTGTGACACTCTAAAAGAATCCACACTGGATGTGACTCGAGTTATATTTTCTTACTGTTTAGCATCGTTTGTTGCTTGTAAGTTCCGAAGCGTCACTGGTCCTGCTAACATCGCCTCTTGTAATCGTACTGTGTTCACTATCGTTGACTTCAGTTTCTGCTGTGCTGCTCAATGAATCCGCTTCACTTTTTCGATCTAATGTTTCCTGTATGGAGCCACAAATGCAAAAAATATTTTAATCGTCATATTTGCTTCCTCTGCTTGCCATCACAGCTTTGCTTGATTTGTACATGAATTGGAATTTGGAATGAATGCATTAGAACAAGAATTCTAGGTTGACCTACTTAATCTAGAATTCAATCACATAGAATCAGAAACTGTAAAATAAGTTGTTACTCTTTGCCGATTATTATGAAACACTTAAGTAGGAACACCTTTCTTCAGCTGCCAACTAAATTGTGAAAGGTCGAAAACAAGACCAAGCATCGCTGCGGGCGCCATTGAGAAACACTCTTCTAAAACAAAATGATTTAATACTTGGCTTTCCTGTTTGGTGACTTAGTGTAACGAAGTTGTTGCCAGGCTGTGCCACAATACAATATAATTGTATCCATAAGAGGGGAGACATTGCAACATTGGGTTGAAACCACCAGGCATGCCTGAGCTCAACCAGGGGCCTCGAGCTGAGTGTGTGAGCTCAACACCTATTTCCAAACTTGTCCTACATAACACCAAAACACACATTATCTCACTGTTTTACGCACATCACACATCTTCTCACACACTTTTACTGTATTTTGTGTGTTTGTGTGTGTGTGTGTGTGTGTGTGTCAATGATCGACTCGTGTGTCTCAATCTATACAGGTTCCGTCAGCTCCAGCTGGGTACTGACAGTCGGGTAGCAGACTTTTCCAACCAGGCCAAGCTGCACTCATTTGAAGCCGAGCGCGCTCAGATGGTCAAGGACGAGACCGCTAAAGCTCTGGCTCAATGTCAGGTGGAATGTGAGAAACAGCAGAAAAAACTGGAGGTATTCTCAAACTTTGTTCCAATCATGTACCCCTTTAAAATATTTGACTTGTGCACAAACTTTTAAGTTATTTGTGGTAGAAAAAAGCCATCATAAGGAGACTAAATACAATGCTGCTATATCAGTGTCAGGTATATGAAACAACGACCTTTGAGGATCGCTGGCTTCATGCAGCCGTTGGCTAATTACTCCCCCACAAGATACGCAAAGCCTGGAATAGTTTTAAAATGAGAATCAAAACATTTCCCTCTGTCATACAATACCAAATAGGATTTACATAAACCTAAACAATACCACACAAAAAGAATACACACAATATTATTCATTCAAATCCAAGTGCCCCCTGAAGTTCTTGGAGATGTTGAGACTCACTGCTCTAAACTATAAAGACGGGTAATAACAGTCTTTTATTTTTCCCAGCATGTTAAATCCGGCTCAGTGCATCGGGTGTCCACCTGGGCTACATCACAGAGTCCATAACACCCTTTAAAGTCCCCTCTTCCTTTATGTCCGGATGTACACACTTTCATCTTGAATTTGTTGCCTCGTTCCTTTAGAGAAGAGTCTAAAGTCCTTCTGAATGAACGTCTCACTTTGATGCTTCTGTCCTGACAGTCTTCATATGATGGTCTAGTAGCTCCGCCTTTCTCTCTGTCCACTGCAGCACACTCGTATAAACAAAAAGTTTATTCAGTGCAGATTGTTCTCGATGTCTGAATGCACATAGCTGAGGTCCACCTGTTCCCTTGTATTTAACCCTTTACTTATCCGAGTTCATGGTGATGAGATGAGATCAGACAAGGTAGAGGACTATACCTTATTTTTCAAAGACACCACCAGGAATAGATGCTGAAAGTTTGATTATTGACCCTCTATCTCCCATTTCTCTCCCTTGATTTGATCCCCCCCTCTCTCTTTTTTCTCTCTCTCCCTCTCTCCCTCTCTCCCTCTCTCTCTTTCCCTCTCTCTCCTCTCATTGATTTCCTTTAGCTCCTGACCCAGGAGTTTTACAGGCTGCAGACATCGTCAGAGAAGCGGGTCACAGAGCTTCAAGCTCAGAATGCCGAGCAGGCAGCTCGGCTTGAGACGTATGAAAAGCTTGAGCAAGAGTTGGACCAAGTCACCATGCAGGCTGCGGAAAGTAAGAGCACGTGTTTGCTCTATAATACCCATTGAATTACAGGGAAGGCAGAAAGATTAAAGCGCAAACCAACAAGCACCAGTTCATTCAAAGGCCTTGTTGTGGTACCAAAGAACGTGGTAATAACATTGGACATATAATTGAGTTGGATTACGTAAAGGGAAACATAGAGAGTGTGATATAATTAGTTCCTGAACTGTAAGAAAGAGGAAAGAAAAGATTAGAAAGATGTTCAAACAAACACACGTCTCACATTGTCGTAGTAATAGTCCTGGAGATTTAAAGTTAATATGTGTGTGTCTGTCTATTACCAGTTGAGAATGAAGAGGAAGCAGAGAGAGTTCTGTTTTCATACGGCTACGGAGCCAACGTTCCAACGACAGCCAAAAGAAGACTAAAACAAAGGTACAGTGTATTCAACTCTTTACATATAAAACTGATTAGATGTGTATTCTCTCTTGAGATACTGTATGCATTCAGACACCAACATGATTACAAAGTATGGATGATTGTTTTTTTTTCTGTTGACCTATGAAGAATAACAAACATTATTTGGTTCATCTCATAAACCATGTGCCATGTCTTTCTGAGGTGTTTTAAACGTGTATTGTTTCATTTATAATGTCTTCAGAAATTCAACAAACCTATGATGACTCAATCAGCTACAAAGTTATATTTGCAGAATAAATAACTTTGAATATTCTTTTTTTTTTTTTTTTTTGGTGCCGGATAGCCTAGCAGTTATGTCAGGCGCCCCACGTATGGAGGCTGTAATCCTCGTCACAGCGGCCGTGGGTTCAATTCCGACTTGGCACTAGGCTGAATGTCATTCCCCACTCTCTCCTCCCAACATGTCCTGTCTCTCTTCAGCTGTCTAATTAAAGCAAAAGGCCCCAAAAAGAACTTTAAAAGTGTATTTTTTTACAATTTGGTAGTGGAAGAGACTCCTCTTCCTTCAGTTAATTCATATTGCTTTGTCATAAACAACACATATTACATATACATGTATATATTTGTTTATTTAACCAGAAGGAAGAAGTCATTGAGATTAAAAATATTTTTTTGAATAGTGTCCTGGCCAAGACAGGCAGCAGCACAGCTAACAACTTTTCTAACAAACAGCTAGCAGCTATACCTACAAACATAATATTAGATACATGAATAAACTGAAAGACAGGAAATAACAAGTCAAACAGTTCATATTCGTCAAGAAGGAGAGAGAGCAGACACAGCAGCAACCTTTTGAGGAATCGTCTCATTGACAGGCTGCACAACTCCACTTTAAAGGCTCTGTTGTTTTATATTCAAGCTGCGTGAAGCATGGAATTAGATTGCAGTTGAACCTATTATATGAATAGACACAATAAGCCTAAGCCTTCACTTTTTTATGGTCCGAGTATATTAAGTCTGATGTTTGTTTAATTCTTTTGTATAATTTAGTGAAACAGTTAGTTTATTGTGCACACTTTATCCAAAAAACATAATCCAAAACTAAACCTCCCTCTGTGTAAAATCAATGCTAACAGACAAACTTGTTGTTTATCTGACAGAGTCGCTGCTCAGTGAGTGTTTATTTAGTAATTTGACCACACCTGCTGTTACATCACTCACCACGTGTCACAAAATCAGTCTTTAAAGAACAAGTTCAATCCAGAATTGCCTCTGAATTTCTAACAATCATTTGCTTCTAGTTTTTGTTTATTTATTTTATTTTTTTCTGATACGCTACACTAAACACTTGACACTCAATCATTTATTTGAAAAAAAATCATCCCAAATTCATCCAGTTCATAAAGTTCACAGGGTTGGTTCGATGGTGTTTGAAAACGTTTTGTTTGTGTTGATCTCATGCAGCGTTCACCTGGCCCGCAGAGTTCTGCAGCTTGAGAGGCAGAACACATCACTGAGGAGGGAACTGGACACACACAAGTCACAGACAGGACAGGTTTCAGAAGAGGTAAACACACACACACACACACACATACGTGCACACACAGTGTCAGTGTGTGTGTGCCTGCCTGGGGACCATCATTTATGGGATAAAGCTTCGTTAAATGTTTCAAAGAATTTTTAACAAAAGCCGCGCAAGTCGGTGCCTGCAACGCACGATTTCACACCATCGAAAATCTCCCACTGTAACTCAGATTATGGTTATTCCCCAACTTCTATCAGAGCCATAATGATTTATTCCAGCTGCTTTCTACCTCTCTGTGACATAACAACGGTATTATGACAGAGCCAGCTTGGTGGGATCTCTCTCATCACCCACCATTTACCTTCTCACACCATCGCACGACTCTGCATGACACACACACACACACACACACACACACACACACACACACACACACACACACACACACACACACACACACACACACACACAAACATGCACAAGAGCAACATCAAAGCACTAGAAAAGGTGTAGAGCTGCTTGTGAAGTTGCTCACTAAATATCACAATTCTCCAAGCTTTAGGAGAATAACAGGTTTTCTCAGCGCTGGCACGGCAGTCTTTAAACGAGGACAGCGTGTCGTTTGAGTCTTTAGAACCTGTCACACTTGTTAACACAGTGGGAAACAGAGCCAAAAAACCGTGACAGCTACGCTCTTTGCTCCTCTAACAACTCACCACTCCAGTCGTTGAGGCTTTTGTGTATTGGACTTGCCTCATGCATGTGTGTGCAAAGCAAAAGGCTTTCATATTTTAGGTGTGTACACGTAGTCGTGTGTGAGTGTGTGTGTGTGTGTGTGTGTGTGTGTGTGTGTGTGTGTGTGTGTGTGTGAAGTCACATGTCTGCTACTCGTGCTCCAATGCTCAAAAAACAACCTGTAAGGTTTGAAGTGTCGTGAGTGACAGCTCCTGCAGCCAGTGTTCTTGCTCCTCCTCCCACACACACTTTCTTAACGAGAGGAGAGATTGTGCAAGTCCGAATACATTTGAGGCTAAATAAGCCGGCTATTCAACTGTCAGCTGTGACTGACTAGCACTTGTAAGGCATACCTCATAATTCAGTGAGTATGAATGGAAAAGGTGACATATTTTACTTTTTATTTAATAGAAAGGGCGTTAACCACTTAACCACCCACACAGATGCACTGACTAACTAACGATTGTCCACACCCCCACCCACCCAGTCCTACTGGCTGGCTGTAAAAGTGGCTTAATGTGTAACACCCTAACTTTTAGCTATTGTTGCCCAGATTAAATGTGATACTGACTCAGTGAGAAGTATTGTTTAAGGTACAGTACATGCAGTCCATTATTTAATGACAACTATAAGTGTACTTTCCTAACAGTAAATGAATGGTTGTTATGATGGTTCATATTTTTTTGCTTCTCCTGTCTATGTATTTTTTTTTAATTTTTTTTTTATGACTTTAATGCAACTTTTCATTGGAAAGGGGATGCAACAATTCTTAGAATGTTGAACCTGCATCCACGGTTCATTGCGTGCTTTGTGAATGGCGGTATTTTCTAGGGCTGGGTATTTCCCACAACCCTGCGATACGATACCTATCGCGATACAGAGGCCACAATACGATACGTGTCGTGATATACATTGATTTTGGATCATTTATTTATTTATATACGGCTTATTTGATAGGGACGGATACAATATACGTAGACAAACTGAAAACAGCAATCCAGTGCAAGTGTCATAGTGTTTATAGTGGTTGCTAATTTGCGACACTTGTCCCTAGAAGGGCTTTTGTGCAGATAAAAATAAAAACAGTTAAAAAGGAGAAAGAAAGAGCAAACGGGGTACACTAGGATTCAGATAAGATACAAATTCATCCTTTGTACAAACAGCTAAACATGAGTACAAGTCTGTTGCTGAACTAACCAGGACTCGGTGGCTCTCTTCAAATTAGTGACCTCCACAGAGTTCACTACAACAGCTTCATTGTTGACAATTACAACGGATGCATATTAAGGATCCTACAACGTCAAACACTTCATTTCTCAGAGATCCTAGAAATGATCCCAGAGCTATGGCTGTGATGTCATTGTGAACTGCACCATAGCTTTGCAGCCATATCGATTCTGAAACGTCTGCTTCGATACATGTATTTGCAAAGAGCACATGAAGATATATTGCCGTATCGATTCATGGAGCACAGCCCTTGTATTTCCGGTTCTCCCCTAGTCAAAGGGAAACACTTTCAGGGTTTGTCTGAGTTTCCCGCAGCAGACTACATCAGGCTGTAAGGTTACTAATTGTTGTCACAGCTGTTACCTGCATGATGCAGACGGGGTGAGAGTTAATGAAGAAAAGACAAAGCAGCCTTTAAAAAAAAAAAGAAATTTCAGCGAAGCCAGTATATTATAGAAATGACATTTAAGCACTCAGTAATGACGGCATAATTAGTTTTGCACAATGTATAATCTTTCATTTGAGTCCAGATAATTCTGAAAGCATCGTGTTTACTGACATTTAGATCCTACTGTTGAATCACACACAACTCTTAAATCACATGGGCTTGAGCTTGAAAAGAAATCTCGACCTGAGTCTCAGGTGAAGAGGTAAGTGGAGAAAAACAGGAACCCCAGTTCACCCTTTGAAATTTGTAGGTGAATTACATTTTTCTGTAATTGCTTCTGAATGCACATGTGTTTGTTTCTCCTCAGTTGTTGGCAGCCAACCAGCTGTTACAGCAGACTCAGCAGCCTTATAGCTACCTGATCGAGACGGTGAGACAAAGGGACACACAGATAAGTGCACTGAAGGAGCGTGTCACCTCGCTTGAGGACGATGTCAGGTATGCTGTCAAATTATCAGAAAGGACTCGCACCTCTCTGTGCAAGAAGGAACTAAACCTTTAAGAAAATCAACTCATTTTGTTTATCAACTGTCTCTCAGTGATTTTATCAATGATTTTATAAACTACTTTTTTTGTCAATAACTTTTCTGCACTCTTGTTAAGCACTTTGAACTGCAATTTAATTTGTCAGAAAGGTGCTATATAAATAAAGTTTGATTGATTGATTGAACTGTCATTAATGCAGTTGGATTTCTATCGCACTGATTTTATTTGTTATATTCTTATCACGTAATTCAGTCATCATGAAAGCAAGTCTATATATATGTATATCTCATACACCCTTCTGTCCCTTCTTTATGATCCCTACCTGTCAGTTCCTTAGATAAAACCTGCATGTTTCCATGACTTTGTCTTTGTCCCATATCATCAGCGCACCTACCGTATGGCTTACTGACCCCCCTCCCTCCCTCTGTATTTTGACCTTAGAAATATGCAAACTGGCAGACTGCAGGTTTTCTCTTGCTGCTTGCTACTGTGAGCACTGACCTGGGGCAAGCAGGGGAGTAAAAATATATCCTTAGAAACGCTCATAATCTTCTTAAACTTTCACATTTGACAGACAGGGATATGGAAGTTCTCCTGTGGCTATGCATTCTGTCTAATTAGACACAGCACACACAGGAGAGTCTCCATTCATATAACTAGTCATTGTCTGAAGTATTCATTGTATTTTTCAATGTTTATTTAATGATGTTCAGCCTAAAGAGTCTCAGCAGAGGCAGATCTCTGGCTAAATGACATTCATTTATCTCAGAGTTTTCAGTGGCACGGCCACCAAGATGTTGTTTTAAGATTTGCAAGATGATTTGCTTTTAAGCTTCCCATTACAAGTTCCTGCTTGTGTGTTTCACAGCCTCGGGAAAGAAACTCTGTACAAGAGTTCAGCCGAACAAAGCTATTGATTATTTAGTCAATGTAAGAAATTCATGACTTGCATGTTTATTTAACTTATTATTTTGATGATTTTATACCAGTAAATTATTCTCTCAGTGTTTGTAAATCAAACAGCTGGCAGTGAGTCTGATTGATTGATTACTGATTGGGTTTTTTTTTATTGCCTTATAGTAAAATTATTTTGTTTGTATTTTTACCTCGTTTATACTAAAACTAATTAGAGAGTCATTAAAGTAACGAAACATCCAATTACAAGGTATACCACACCTTCACCTGACTTCACCCTGTATTGTCCCTGAGCAGACTCCACCCTAACATAAAATAGAAACAGTAAAACTGGCGTCAGTAAATTACACACTTTGATAATCCCGGCTTAAATAAAATAACAAACTATGACTATCATACTATCAATATTTCATGAGGATATATGTCTCATTGTTTGATGACTTCTACATGAACTTCTAAGTGACTACAGTATTAAATGTTGAATTCTTGATCTGTAGTATAGCAGTTTTTTTTTTGTATAAACTCAACATCTGATCACGCTGCCTGTTTTTCTGGTGTGATCTCAGTTCCCTGAGGAAAGAACGGACTGCTCTGCTGCAGGTGAAAAACAACATGGCGGCAGATTTGGAGAGACTCCTAAACCATCGAGAGGTACACATGTTGATGATGTTTGCTGTGTCATGCTTGTCTTAATTAATGAAAAGGTAAGACTGTGTGCGGTGATATAGAAATTTGAGGGTGCAACCCGCCGTGATGCATCGTGATCCAATCGAATCGGTGACAGGATAATCGTCACCAGTAAAGGTGCACAGCCTTAATGATTAAAGACTAGATAGATAGATAGATAGATAGATAGATAGATAGATAGATAGACAGATAACATCATAGGGTATGGATGAGTGAATGTTGAGGCTGGATCTTTAAATCAGTGATAGTGAGCTATGTAGTGAGTTGACACATTTTCTCTTGATTATCAAAACAATAAATCAGTTGAGTGTTTTAACTCAGAGTCTGAATTAGCACACCAGACAAGATTTTGCAGTGTGTTGCTTACTTCAAGACTGCGCGTGCTCATATTCTCGTGCACACTCCCCCTGCCCCCCCCCCCCCCAGCCAGCCGTTTGCTGTATGAAGTATGTGCCCTGTCATAGACAGCTGTTCCTCAGCCTGGGTGCTTGAGATGCCACCGGAGTGCGTGTGCGTTTCCGAGTCATGTGTGTGTGCTCGTGCGTGCGTGTAACATGCCGGGGCTCATGTCCTCAGGGGTGATAAATAGAACCATGAAATGGCCCCCTGAATCCTCCCCTCTGCCCTGCTGCCACCCCTGCGGACCCTTGAGCTTGTTGAGTGAGTTTATTAGAAGTAGTCCCAAAGATGGACTTCCAAGACTTCTCAGCTGTGCAGGCCTGAGGTTCAGGACAAACGTCCTTGAAAACACACCATTTATAAGAAATGATTTGTTAGACAGATTTAAAATGTCTGGATTGCATTTGTTTCTTCTTTTTTTTTTTCTGAAAGGTTTCCTGCTTATTGTTCTACTGTTGTTTTCACCTTCTTTTCTTTTATGAACTGTGCGATTCTCCAGGAGTTAGCCGTGATGAAACAAGTCCTGATCAGCATGAAGTCTGGACAAAGAGACTCTGTAAACCTGTTGGGAGCAGATCAAACCGGTATCAGGACCTCTAGTGCAGGAAAACAGCCGTCTAAACGGATCAACAGGACCACAGAGGAAGAGTCGCCAAGCAAACCCAAACCCACTGTGTTTGTAAGTGTCTGACGTGGAAACACCCTCGTATGAGTCACAGCACCTCCACCTGCAGAGACAAAAAAGTCCAGACAAAGGAACACACGTGTTTGACAAGAAAATGATCAATTGCTTTTTAATGTAATTTAGTTTTATTTGAGTTTTCCACTGCACTCAGCTGTTTAAGATATGCTCGAGCATAGTTTGTTGTTTATTAATAAGGAAGAATATCTTACAACTAGAGCACTTTCAGTTATGCACTTTCTTCTTTTCTCACCATTGTTTTTCCTCTCTGTCTCTTTCTTTTGCAGACGAAAAAAGAAGTTCCTGATCGGTACCCAAAGCTAAAGCACACATCCAAATGAAGAGTCTTTTTTTTTTTTTTTTAACTACTGGTGCTTTTAATTGTTTATCCACTTTTTTGTATATTTAGCTTGTAAATAACACATCTGTTTCAAATTTCCATTTTTTTAAACATAAAACTAAAAAAACTACACTGATGTCTGAGTGTGTTGTTGCTCTCGTCCATGGTTACACATTGTTCAGAGAGGATACAATCCCTGTGTGCTGGTCTACAAACAGAGATATTGCCTCTCTCAGGGTACACATTCCTAGCTAACTGACTGCCCAAAAATTCCTCTTTCTTGGCAGTGTTCTATTTTATTAGGTCTGTCTATCATTATTTTCTCATCTTTTCCAGGTTTAGAGATACTTGTAGCTACGGACAAACAGCATTGCAGGAAGCCTAACCTCGGATTTGCCCGAGCTGGGACTCCTTTGGCTTTATATATAGACATAGTAGACATACCTTCATCATTTCAGACCATGTTCTTATCGGTGTCATATTAAACTCTGCTCAAGGACTGCTTTAAAACAGGACCTCTCCTTTTCACAACTCCCCCCCTCTTCTTTTTTAAACTCTGCAACACACAATACATTGTAATTGTATAAAGCTATTCTTATCACAAGTTCAACCCATGTATTTTTTTTTTTACAAACACAGCAGTGTAGCAGATATATTTGCTGGCACCTTTAATTTCTGAAGATATTTTCCAACTTACTTGTATTTTAGAAAATGTGATACATGTTTTGTGCATTGTAAATAACATTGAACTGACCCAAGAGGAATTTGAAAACAACCCAACCTGCTCAGTCACATTCAATTTAAATCACATCACATGAAATGTTACCAAAGTGCAATTCACAGTCCAATAGAGAAGTACTCCAACAAGCACACATGTAGACTGAACCAGTCGATTACAGTATACAGGGGTCCTAAACCTGACAGTATTTGTAGTCATGATATTTTGATACTGATGAAACTATCATAGTGCAGTAATCACAGTTTACCTATGTGTTGACAATATATACTGTGTATATATAAAGTATACTTATCATCAACAATGTCAAGTTAGGTTTAAGGATTTAAAAAATCCCTTGAAAGGGCCACTCATAAGCATTAATACTCCAGCTTTAAAAAACCAAAACTAATGTGTTTTATGGAATACAAGTTCAGGATAAAGATGCTTTACTGGCATGAATGGAAACAACTGTTGTTGCCAAAGCAAAAAAAAAACATCTGACAACAATATAACGTACAAAATATTTGACAATTATGGTAAATATTAATATATATTTAAATATAAACACATGCATACATATTAAGATACCAGCTTAAAGTAGATAAAAATCGATTACATGACTAAAATAACAAAACACTGTGAAATAACTAACTGCTCGTCTTAGGTGGCGATCAGTTACAAATAGTGCTGCTCAGTGTATAAACTAAATAAATTACAAAAGTTGCAAATACAAATTACGCAAAAAATTCTACACACATACAAAAAAAATGGTAAAATATATATATATGATTTTGAGTTTTTTTTTTTAAGAAGTGGCAATTAAAGATGCTCTAGGAGACTAGCCTATATAGACACTTTGCTTGGGGAGCTGTAGGATGCTGTTGTTGTTTTTTTTAAATTTAGGAAATAAATTCGAATAAGGCATAAAAGGTCATGATATCCTGGATCCTGGTGGTTTTGATTTTTGATCATTGTATAACAGAAGCAACATAAATCCTTATATGTCCCTGAAAGGGTTTGTCCTGAATGTTTTTTTTTTTTTTTTTTTAAGATACTGGTGATGATTTCATGGCAGATTTAACACATGGTGAGGATGTTTGAAGAATGTGCTTGGTGAGTTTAACCTTCACTGCCTCTGTGGATGTCTGGCTGGCACTCTGTGCACTCTACGACAGTGTTGTTAATGTATTTAGATGGAGCGTAGGGCGGTGGCTGGTTGAATGAATGATCAAAGGCTTTTAAAGGGAACTGTGGGCGGTGCATGTGCTGTATTTACACTGTGGCTGCTCCGCCCTACGAACAGGAGATAGAAAACTGTCCGTGGGCCGGCGGAGGGGATGAAACAAGTGGAAGGAGATGGAGCAGTCATAACTCCCAACACTAACCACCACGCCACACCGCTCTTTTCACCTCGTCGTCTTCACTCCTTCCCCTCCCTCCACCCCCCTCCACCCACAGTACGGCTGTAGCATCCTCTTTGCGTAACAAGACGAAAGCTCGTCTGCGGCGCTGCACCGGAGCTTCATGGCCGCGACGCTGACGATGAGCGGCGGCGGGCAGGAGGATCCCTTCTACCCGCTGCAGAAGACCACTCTGCCCACCGGATTCCCCCTGGAGGAGTCGGCGTTGTTCGGCTTGGATTGCAAGATCACAGACACGGATAAGACTGGGAACGACTACACTCAGGTAGAAACCAAATCCATTTTACACATTTAGTGATGTATTTCATTGAATGGGCGTGGCAGAGAGGTTGTAGATCCAGGTTGTTTGTTTGGTTTTTTTTTTCGTTGGACTCTTATATACAATCGGTGTTGTTGCGGGGGGCTGTAATCATCACTTTTTTTTTTTTTTTTTTTTTTTGCACTATTTGCTGTAATATGCGAGCGACCAGCTGGACGTGAAGCCTAGCCACTGCTCCGCCTGTGAACGCATTCACCGCATGTTTTCTATCTGTGCCAACCAGTTGGCCAGCAGTTGTTGGCGTCCCCTCTCACCGTCATACCACGCTGACAACAACTGACTCCAGCCTCGGGACAGCAAAGGTCCCGGCAACTCTGTCCCGCTGTTCACAGGAAAGTTGTGCAGCAGCATAGGAGAGAGTCCTGTTTAACAGCTGGTAGGATCAGGAGCCTAGAAATAGCAGCCCATCCTCAGACTGCTGCTGCTGCTTCTGCTGCTGCTGCTGCTGCAGCGGACAGGGAGTCATGGGTGTTTCCCCATTCCCTTTCATGTTGTTGTTTCATCCTCTGCTGCAGGGCTTCTCTAACTTTTCAGTTACAGATTCAGATTCAACATTTATGAGACCATGGCGCAACAATAGAAGCAAGGTGGTGTTTGACCTAAAAAAAAAAAAAAAATCACCTGTCAGGCAGGGCATAGGTTGCTTTCTTTAGACTGTTATCTTCTGCAGAGATTCCCCATTTCTCAGTCAGAGGTGTTAGATTTAATTCTTTATTGCTGTGAAAACCTGGCCCTCGAGTCTCAACCTGGCGTCGCAGCTGGGAGGTTTCTGAGTTCAGCTTTGCAGGCATAGAGGGAATGTGGCAAGCGCCTATTGATGACTACTTGATAAATGTTTGAGCGGTGACTGTCCTATCAAAACCTTTTGTCTCCTCGAAATAGCACCTCAGAATAGTTTCATGGTGGATCACGAGATCACAGCTGTAGCAGGAGCTGCACGCATTTAGGCAAAGTTCACTTTAAGGCCGTGAAGTGAGTGTTAACAGACCTTCTGTTTTTGTTTTTATTCCCAGGCAAAATGTGAGATGGACAGGTATCTCTCCCCTCATTCTCTTCCCCTTCCGCCTTCATCAGACGGCCAACAGAAGTCACAGAGAGATGGCGCGTCCGCGATAGATCACTTCTTCACATACGACCACAACGGGCCTCCCTACACCCTCAACATGAATCTTTACCTCCCTGACGCCGCGTACCTGAGGATGGGCTTGTGTCAGCAGTCTCGTCCCCATCAGCACCAGAACCACACAGGTCTTACCCAAATCAAAACAGAAAACGCCTCCCCGTGTTTCTCCCCGAACCTGCAGCTGCACTGCCCCAACGCGACGCCCGCCAGTGCCTGCAGCACATCCGGGCACGGCCCTGGCGGCGTCGCCATGGAAACCTCGGCCATAAACATGGCGATAACAGGGTTGCCGGACTTCACCAGTGTTTTCAACCAGTCTGGAGGCGGCAGCAGTGGCGATTCAGCGCCGGAGGTGTTTGTAAAACAGGAAATGTCGTCACAGTTTGAACAGCATGCTCTCCACCACCACGACAATGGCGGCTCACTGTTTCAGCTGCTGAACTCTGGCTTGGACCATCACCATGGCAATGGTATGGAGGCGCAGCATCAACAGCAGCAGCAGCAGCAGCAGCATCATCATCATCAGCAGATACATCACACTTCCACTTCCACAATCCACGCGCCTTTCCACGATTTGCCGGCAGCTTCTTCTGCATCTCAGCAAGAGCAGACGACAAAGCCTTCCTACTGTGGCCTGGGTGGAGGAGCATACACACACCCTCACGCTCAGGTGCACCAACATTTCCTTCAGCAGCAGCCACCCTACCTGCCGCCCTCCCCACCCAGCTCGGAGCCCGGCAGCCCTGACAGGCAGAAGGAGCTGCTCCATGCCATGTCCCCGCCTCCCTCGTACGCGGCAACCATTGCCTCCAAGCTGGCAGGCAGCTCTCCTGGACTCACGCCGGGCTCAGGACCAGGCAGCTTAGCCCTGCCCATAACTACAGGTCCCACAGCGGCCCCAGGCCAGGCCACTGGCCTCCAACAAAATCCTGCAACAACCCCAGCAACAACCACAGCTCAGACCACTTTGCCAGTCCGCTACAACCGGAGGAACAACCCGGACTTGGAGAAACGACGAATCCACCACTGTGATTACCCAGGTTAGAACAACAACAAAGCACCACTAATGCACCTGCATGCTGACTCTTGTCACTTGGGTGGGTTTATTTATTATACTGCTCTGTGGTCAGGTGAATATCAGGTTGCCCAGCTTAAGAATGCCAGTTTTATTTTAAGACTACTGTGCATTTCTAAAAAATGACATGCTCTGCATCTTGATTCGCTTTCCCTGGCCTTTGAGTCACGATATGTTTTACAGCTACAACAGAGCTCACACTGACCTGGAATTAAAATATTTGGCAAAGGACATCATAAGACAAAGCCTTTCATTTCACTGTCTGCTGTAAAACTAATTTGTATGTATCATCTCACCTCAAACGACTCAAGCACACTTAGCAGTGAGCGCTTGCATTGTTGTGGCTTTAACGTCATCGCTGGTATGATTGTGGAATGAACCTGTGTGTGTGTGTGTGTGTGGGCGCCAGGGTGTGTGTTAATTAAATATATCTTTTCCTACAGTCGCACATATTTGCATACAGTCCCACTGGTGATTACGCACATAACCTTTTTTGAAACACACACACACACACACACACAGGCTGTACGATGTGCAGCTACTTGTAGGACATGTAATGTCAGCTAGCCTGTGGAAGCATGTAAAATAGGCTTAAGCAGAGCCTCCTGCTGCAAGTAAGCACATGTCTCACCTCTATAAGCAAATGAAGCAGATCCATCATATTCACGCTAGGATATCTCCACACTTTACCAAGTGTGTATTAGTCACACTCCTGCTAAAGCTCGTCACTACTTCATCTTTGCAATACTTCAAATTTATAGTTGTTGTTTTTTTTAAATCCCAAAGTATTAAAAAGAATCAGCAGAAATTCTGTCAAAAATCCAAAGTGACCTTTTGACATTTCAATCTACATTCTGTGTTTCACATTGTGTGCCAAGTTGGACTTACAATGTCTCCAACCTGTTGCCAAACTAACAGGTGTAGTGAACAGAAGTTTTCAACAAAGCATGTGGCAAAAAGTTGAATATTTGACTTTGTAAATATGCTAAAGTTTAACATTTTTTATCCCAAAAAGAGACTGTGTGTACTTTTTGAAAACGTTTAAAAAAAAAAAAACAGAAACACACATGTAGCATATCTCATTCCAAACAGCTTCTGTTCTTCGTTAGCTCACATTTCTAACATACTCCGGCTCAGTTTATTGGGTAAACACATTTCTGACACGTTATTTATTATTTTGGCTTTGGACTAAGCCTTCTGTTTGTGTTTATCTCTTCTCTGTTGTCAGGCTGCAAGAAGGTCTACACCAAGTCGTCCCATCTGAAAGCACACCTCAGGACTCATACCGGTAAGACATTCTTCTAATTAATGCCGCTTTTTTAGATGGCACTCGTCAACAAAAAAAAAAAAAAAACCCGTGCTGCCCACATGACTCGTATTTCGGTATCTGTGCTGGCACCAAGTTGCTAGGCAGAGTGTTGTGTTCCTGGCATGTGTGTGTAAATGTATCCTACCCCATTCCCATCCTCTGCCCAATATACTATTCCATCAAAACAGGTGGAAGTGACACACTTCTGCCAGGGGATGACTCTCCAACTATGTGGTCAGAGTGAGTCGTGGGGGTGTCATCTCTTTTAGGATCCCTGTGCATGTTCAGACATCAAATGTTTATTTGTTTTCATTGACTTTTCTGTGATGAGATTGACTTGTTTGCCTTTATGAATATACATACGATCTGTCAGGGCAGATACAAAAGTATCTTTGATTATCTGGTTCCTAATATCCACGCCCCCCCTCCCTTTCTATCTGTCTCCTTTTATATTTTTCACTATTAGTTTTGGATGAACAAATTCAACAAACACGCTCTTAGGTGATGGGCCCCACCTCGCTGCAGCTAACAAAACAAAGCTTCTGTGGATATCTGCGCATACCTCACTCATCTGGAGCCACACGCATAAACACTCACTTTTACCACTGAGTCTGTCCCACTTCCGAATATGAACGACTTGTTCAGAACATCATTGCGGGTGTGCATGCTTCACATTTCAGCATTGGGAACTTGACACGACAATTAGATGTGGCGTCATTCATGAGGAAGGCTTATTGAGGTTATTGCAGTTATTACCGACCACAAGATGAGAACAGGAGACATGAAAAAGGATGTAAGCAGCGACTTGCATTTCCTCCCTTTCCTTTGTCAGTCGTGCTTTATTTTTAACCCTTCTTTTTTTTCTTATTACTTTTCTTCATTTAATCATCCTCTGCTCTGCTTTGTTCAATCCCCTCCAACCCCCTACCCCGTTTCTATCTTTGTCTATTACTCATTCTATGCCTCTTATTCAGCTGCTTGAATGCATGCTTACACACACTAACACACAAACCCACACATATGTCCACACACACCTGTCAGTAATCTGTATGAGATGATTCCTAATGCGTTTGGTTCCCCGTGGGAGTTCCCACTCTAATCTCCATCAACATCCATTACCCTGATTGTTTGTGTGTCTGCCTGTGTGTGTGTGTGTGTGTGTGTGTGTGTGTGTGTGTGTGTGTGTGTGTGTGTGTGTGTGTGTGTGTGTGTGTGTGTGTGTGTGTGTGTGTGTGTGTGTGTGTGTGTGTGTGTGTGTGTGTGTGTGTGTGTGTGTGTGTGTGTGTGTGTTTGTCCTCTCCTCCCAGTTTACTTTGTTTTTTTTTGTTCATTGTCTCTCCTCATTGTGTTCAGCTTCAGGTGTGTGTGTGTGTGTGTGTGTGTGTGTGTGTGTGTGTGTGTGTGTGTGTGTGTGTGTGTGTGTGTGTGTGTGTGTGTGTGTGTGTGTGTGTGTGTGTGTGTGTGTGTGTGTGTGTGTGTGTGTGTGTGTGTGTGTGTGTGTATGTGTGTGTTTCTTAGTTTGGTGACGCTCTGGTTAATTCCCTTACAGACTTACTGTGGTTGTTTTAGTGAAGCTGCAGAGCTTGCTGTGCTTGTTTGAACAGTTTGCTCTTCCAAATGACTAAAAAAAAACATTTGTCTTTACTTAACCGGTAGTGGTTTCCAGCATGCACATAGTTTTGCAGTTGTTTTTATTAGTCCTGAGATTTCTGCTACAGAATTACCTGTAGGTAAAAGGGACATCTAACTCTATTGTCTTTTACTTAAAGGTCCACTATGTAGTTTTGGTAGAGAAATTTGAAAGTTGGAGAAATGTATAGATTCTGTGGTATGTCCATAAACTCTATACACAAACTGTCCTCAGAGGAATATTTGGTCTGTAACACTGTTTGAAGATAAAATGATCCGGGAGAAGTTAAGGTGGGGCAACAGTGAAACTGTAACTCCCCTGGTAGCTTTTAAGCTCCAAACAGTGTTCCAGGGAACCATTTTTTTTTCTTTGAATAAAGTTTGGATATTCAGTACAGAAAATATAGCATAGAATTGTTTCACTTCTCCAACTTTCAAATTTCACCACCAACACCCCCATAGTGCACCTTTAACCATTGTCTCTCAATAGTTCCACAGGAAACACTGGTCAGGTCTTTCCCCTGTTTATTCAGTAGAAGCAGATGCAGTTGAGGCATGTTATTTGAGATTTGCAAAATACTTAATTCTTGCCTTGTTAAAAAAAAAAAAAAAAAAAACTGCTTAGAAAATATTCAAACAGGTATGAGGATAAGACAGGTGTTCCAACGACAGCAGTTTTCATTAGATTACATTACAATTATGTCTTGCGGCAATGTGACAAGCATGAGGATTCAGAAACCTTAGATTTACCTTAGTAGAAGGTTATGTCACCTGAGCTTTCAAATCTTAGACAAACCGAAGAGGGAACCTTCCTCAGTGGAGTTTTTTCTGAAGCATCAATTTGTCTGGATAGTTCCAGAAAGTCATTTCTTATTTGAGTGCCAAACAAACAAATTCAAATTCACCTCCTGTATATTATGTGTCAGAAAGGTCAGTGGCAGCAAAGAAATAATAACTAAAATAATACCCACTAGGTGGGGACCTGGATTGGTACTTGTGCATTACAGCGTGGAGGGTTCGCCTAAGACTTTGCTGAGGCTGCAGGAGACAAGTCACACTAGTTTTCTTTAACAAAATGCCCGAGGCTACAGCTGAAGATTATTCAAATGGCAGAGCGACAGAGAAACAAATTACAAAGACTAAGGCACAGAGAATGCAGACAAGTCCGTGGGAAACTTGTGCAGCGTTAGGGTTGATGGATGCCTGTGACAGTGTTATGATTCGTTGTGTTGTTAGACGACTGGACTTTTCAGTAAAGCCTGTTTCCCCACTACCTCCACCCAACAGTATGAATCATATAATTCAGGGAATTAACTTTTGTTTTATTGATCATTAGTTTCATCAGTGCTTATTACAAAAGGGAACATCCTTGCACACAGATCATTTGCTTAAGGAGGAAGCTAAGCTCAGTTTTGTTCAGTTTTGCAACGGCACTCATTCACACTTTTTTTCTTCTCTCTCTCCCGTTCTGCAGGTGAGAAGCCGTACAGGTGCACATGGGACAGCTGCGACTGGCGTTTCGCACGTTCGGATGAGCTGACTCGTCATTACAGGAAGCACACGGGCGCCAAACCCTTCCAGTGCGCTGTCTGCTCACGCTCCTTTTCCCGATCAGACCACCTGGCTTTGCACATGAAGAGACACCAGAACTAGCAGCATTTGCACACACACTACAGAAAAAAAAACAAAAAACACAAAAAGCACTATCCTGACACCTAAAGCACTCAATCAAATCCTCCACAACTCCAACAGCTACAATGTTAAGAGCTGCCGGATGCAGAGCAGCTTTCACTGACACCACAGCTCCTCCTGGTGCTGCTACAATGTGCTAACATGGTACGATAGCCTAACAGATGTTTTGCGCTTAACCCAGAGCGGGGCAGTTTGGAGGTGTTTAAGTAGAAAGACCTAAGTAGAAGGTCCATAGACCTCCAAAAGTAGTTGATCTCTTTGGACAGCTACAGAGAAGAAAAAACATTAACAAAAAGAAAAAGGGAGCTCCAAAATGTGTTTCCTGGTCTTTTTGAACTCTTTTGTGTGACTGGAATGAAAGCACTTACCACTCAAAACTTGTACATGTTTTGTCCCTGTTCTAACACAGAACTAGCTTCATTTTTATTTTATTTTTTATAATGGAGAAGTGTTTGTTTGCAAAACTGGTCAAGCCAAATCTTTGTTAATTCCTTGGTTTGTTAGTTTTTAATATGTAACTGGAATGTCCAGATTTGATCCTTCGGTTTGCACTAGAATTGGAAATCTAAGTCTGAGCCTTTTCTGGCTCATGCATCTCATTCACCACTGGAACGATCACTATCACTACTAGACTGAATGTCTTTGAACGCCACACAAATCATTGCTGTTTCATTGATATTAAAAATTGAAGGCATTTATACTCCGGAGAGAGGGAAGAGAGTGCGGGGGGAGGGGGGGATACGAGCGAGTGGAGCAGATGGAGAGATAGAAAGATTTTAGGTTTTAGAACAGAGGGAGGCAGGTTGTTGCTAAAGAGCAGCAATTAGGCGATGAATTATTCATGCTGCCTTTTTGATGGATTTCCAACCAGATGTAAGTAGAACGAACCCTTAGACAAATCCCGCAATTAATTCAGTTAAAACAAAAATATTCTCGATTTGATGCGCAAGCCTGAATAAAAAAAAAACAGTTTCTCACCCTGCGTTTTAACTCCTTTCAAATGTTTTAACCAAAGTTTTCGTCTTCATCGTCGACACCTTATTAAGTGCCTCCTTCTCTGGTTTATGTGTGTTGTGTTCACAGGTAACAGATCAGTGTAGACAGTCTTTTTAAACACACATGGTGCTGTTTTTATCTCTTAATCCAATAGAGGTTAAAGTTCAGTTAAAAAAATAAATAATAATAAGCTCACCCATCAGTCATGGTAATGTAACGGCTGGGCTCAGGCCACATTGCAAAAACAGAATACCATCCTGACGTGATTTTTTTTTTTTTTTTTGAGAATCAGTCCTGTCTTTAATGCTCTCTGATTGTACACAACTCACAACTTGGCTCTATCGGTTTATCAAACATGGATGTGTGTTTTGTTAAGGATGGGTCCACAGTTTTTTTTCAAGTCTTTCTGAAATGAATATTCACATATACAAATGGCAAGTATCACTGGTTACTGCACATATTCCAACTGGCCATTAAGAAAGAAGAAATCCCGACGTAAAACATAAACAGCGTAAGGAAAGATAGGGGACAAAATCAACAAAAGGCACTGAATACCTTGTTTTTGTTTTCCCACCTGATGGGAACCCTGAAGTCATGTAAGTTAGCTGACTGTAGGTAAAGCAATGAGACGTAGGCACGAGTACAGAAGGAGGATGATGGCATGGTCATGCAAGGGTTTAACACCGGAATTGAAAAAGGCAACAACAATTTTTCTTTGTGTGTTTATGTGGTCTATTTTTTAAGACTTCAATTACAAGATTTGAAACGAGCTATAACAGATAGTGGTGCATTGGCTTAAGTTTTCAAAATAACTTGTGTACACTTGCATCTCTAAAGGTTCCTCTTGTGCTTGAAGAGAAGCATATTGTAGAAGCTAAAAAATAATCTGTCTAAAAGAAGATATAAGAGTTAGGTTTGTTGTTCTTTTATCATTGGAAAAAAACGGTAGGGTTCTCCAAGTGCTCTGAGAATTATGGAAATGTTCCACTGGTGCATAATCAGTGTTCAGTGTTTCCTTGTTGAGTTGTGTGCTGAGGACTGACAGAAAGAGATACTTTCATTGAATTTGAGCAGGGATTTATCCACAGATTAATTATTTCCTCCCCATTTACTTCATTGAAATGTCTCATTAAGATCGTCAAGGCGTCAAACAAAAACTCTACTCATGGATTTATGGAGTATTATCTTTAGACAGACTTGAACATATGTGATCCTATCCTTTAAATGTACACTTAAATGTCCATGTTGATGGTATGATTAAGCCTGCACCTCTAACTGTATCTGTTCATTCACTGCAGGTAGCATAAAGATAATATAGCACTGTAATGTATCATGGTAAATCTGACTATTTATTTGATTGTGTAGAAGTGGGGGGTTATATCAGATTAGCCGTCCTTCCCCCCAGCAAAAATGCCTTAATGTAAATATATGCACTGTAAATAACTTTTTTTTTTTTTAATTCCTCTTTTGTTATGATTTTGTAAACAAAAGGGCCATAAGAGGAAAATGCCCTGCATCCAAAAAATATTTGAGCCTTCTTTCTTTTCAATTTTGTTCTCTTGTCAAAGATATTTTGATGCCATTGTTTTATATATTGTCCTTTCAATGACTTATTTTGTAGATTTATTTTCTTCCTAGGTAAACGTTCCAAAGACAAAAGTTGTTTTTTTTCAACTGAGTGAAGCCGAACCTAATAAAGTCAACTGACACTTTTACAGATGTGGTCTAGCAGTGAAATTATTATTAAGATTCTTGTCAAACAAAAAGATTGAATATTGGGGCTTAGGTCTGGCAGGGATTAATGTATGGGAAAAGTCATAATGCTTATATTAAAGCAATGTATTGAAGATTAAGCCACAGAGAGTGTGGTGTGGGACAATAAAACAAGCCTCATCAAGGCCTTAAATTAAACAATAAAGCTTAAACTCATTGAATCTTTTCAAATCTAAACATGGGTTCTATGTGAGGGCTGATTCTCTGTGGAGATTCAGCCCACCTAAGATTTCAGTTTCAGCGAAAGGAGATAAGGAGGGGAGATGAAGGGGGAGAGGAGCTCTTGTCCGGGACCTGCATGTAACCTGCAGCACCCTTGCTGATCAGCAAACAATAGTCCTTTGATGTCCCAGCGAGAGACAATGGACAAGAAAATAAATTTGACCACCACTCGGGGACTGCAGGGGATTCCCACTGAATTGAACGGGCTGTACTGCACACACACACGCACACACACACACATACACAACATATGTTCTTGATTTAAGTCATAAATGTGACCCAGGGTCTCTGTTGTAATCTACCTCAGATGTCAGAAAAAGAGGGAGGTGGAGGGGAGAGAGTGAAAGCAGTGAAATGCAGAACAATCTAAACAAAAGAATCTCTAGGGAGACCCAATCAACCACTTCCGTCCTCCTACATCTTCTCTCCTCGTTCTCCTCCTCCGCTCTTCTTATTTAATATCATTTTTTTTTTTCTTTCTTTGTCTTTCCATGCACCGTATCCCCCTCTCCATCCCGGTGGAAAGGATTGTATGAAAGTCCAGGGGCGCTGCTCCACAGGTCAGAGTGGAGACTGTTCTCACAACCTGCTCCACCCCTCATCTTCGTCCCCCTTTTTTAATCATCCACCTTGTCTCCCTTAAATCCTCTGTGCTCCATCTTTCTCCCCACTGTAAAATCCAAGTGCATAACTTTTATTTCAGTCTCATCTTTCCTTTTCTTATCTTGGGTCCTTCTGTTGCCAAATCTTGGAGAACATCAGAAAAAAAAACATAGACTTGCAGGTGTATTTCTGAGTGTGTAAGAAATAAAAAGGAAGGGTGAAGATATTACACACACACACACACACACACACACACACACACACACACACACACACACACACACACTTAAACAGTCACACAGTGGTGATGAGTGAGTGGGAGCTACCGGTTCATGTTTTGGATCAGCTAAATTAATGTCACACATCTGGAAGAAGGCTGCTGCTCCACCCTCTGCTGTGCTGCGTTGGTGTGATTCCCAGTTTCCCTTTGTGTGTGTTTGTATGTGTGTGTGTGTGTGTGTGTGTATGTGTGTGTGTATATGTGAGTCTGTGTACGTAGGTATAATGTTTCCACTGCTTCTCTCTACGAATAGACCACCCACTCAGAAGACCAATAGAAGGACCACGGGGAGCCCGGATAGACACACACACACACACACACACACACACACACACACACACACACACGCACACACACACACACACACGCACACACACACACACACACGCACACGCACACACGCACAGCTCCCTCCAAAGTCAACCCTTCCCAATAATTCTCAGAATAGAACATGTTGTTATCAGAGATTGCACAGATACCACAACAGCTGACATGCTATCACAAAGTTAAAGATAATATCAGAAATCGAGGAGGGTTGTATTACGAGACGCTACGTTCATTTTTAAAAATGTTGCCTCGGGTGAACTGTTAAGTAGTCAGAAAGTATAAAAAGTTTCAACTTAAATATCAGAGCCTCGTCTTGGCTCCTGTGACGGATTATAGCAGCAAGTTCACTACAGGGACCTGAACATTTAGGTCATCTATAGGGTATGGACAAAAGAGTTACTGTATAGACAAACACAAGCACTAGAGATGAAAGAAAACCCAAAGTTACATTTAAAGTTTGCATGTATGTTCATTAAGCCAAGAATTGTGGCCGTTCAGATAAAATGTCTTTAAGATGCTGAATCCAATTCAGAAAAACCTAACTTGTGAAGTTGCAGTATAGGCTTCTAAGTTAGCTAGAAAGATTTAATATCCAATACATGTCTTCTAATTTGACATACTACAAAGAAATTTAGCATATTATGGTTCATCGGCCAATGCGTACCATTTGTATGTAAAGCAAACTGTAATCCAGTTCTTTTCATACGGACACAATAGCAGACTCAGAAGGTTTGATAGCAGAGGCAGCCATCTTGTTTGTTTACAAAAATAAACAGCTGTGGTTTACGAGGTAACGGAAGGGTGGGTAGTCCACTGTGTTAAGGGTACAAAGGTGCAGGAGCCACTTCCTGTGTAAAGTGACCATATTTCCCGATTTGTCAGGGAACGTCCAGTTTTAAAGCTCTGTGTCCAGAGTCCACACACATATCTATATTACACTAATATGTCCCTGTTTTGAACTGTTCTTGTCCCGGTTTTAACAAACCAAAAACAATACACCATGTTTACTGCGCTGATTTGTCTGTATAGGCCAAGGCTGTTGCTGTTTTAACCAATAGAAAAACATAACAAATGCACCGCGAGTCAAAGTTCAGTGCTGATTTGTCTGCACGTGTCAGTCAATCTCAGGGTCTAAGCCGTTGCTTAGCTAGCTTAGCTTATAATACTTACAGTTACAGGACCGGCTGCGTAAAGACAGGCAGGCGAGCTGTCACGCAGAAAAGGAAGTTGGACAACCAACTTAAACAGGCTGCTCAGGTGTGTGACAAGTGCAGGTCTCTGATCTGTAGATCGATACCTCTGGGTTTGTGATAAAATTAAAGTGACCCAATTTGGAGGTTTGAAAATATGGACACCCTGTTCCTGTGGCAAGCACCTTGAAGAGAAATCGTCCGTCTCTTGTGAGAGTGAATGAGTTAGTTAGTGGAAAAGAGCAAAGCTCTTTGGATAAACGCAGCCAATTTCACTCAGCTTGGCATAATGAGCCTCTACTAATAATTACTATTAACAAATCAGGTCCCAGACCCACAGTACCACTTCATTTGTGGTTTGATTAACTGCACATTTGTTGAGCAATATGCACCACTAATGTATTCAGTTAAATCAAAGAGCAAGTAAGGTATCTCCTGTAACATAATGTAATGCGTTTTTATTAGTCATCACAAAATGTACAAGAGTAAACAAAATCTGTTGTTATACAGTCCCTTTACTAGTTTTTCACAACTGTTCCATCTGTCTTTCTATTTTCTTGTTAAACCTCTCAAACCAACTGGCACAAGTCAGTCCTTTTTGGCTAATGTTGTTTTCCAGCATTGAGTATTTCTTGGTCTGACAGACAGGTGATTCGGATTACAGAATAAACACAGCTCTACTGATCGTACAATCCACCATAAGTATCGGCAGACAGTTATTTGGTTGAAACACACTCAGTAAAACAGTTCAATAGCTAAGGTGATTTTATAATCTCCAATTTTGTAAAAAAAAAAAAAAAAGTAATGACTTGGACAGAAATATATTCCTGAGTGTCTTCAGCTGGTGCTGTAAGAGTTGAAGTCTTATTTTATTTAAAACCACAAGTTGTTGTTTCAATGCTATTTTTCGAGTCTTTTTCACCGTGTCACCATGTGAATCATAACAACACTGGTATCAGTTGTCAAGGAGTATTAACGACACCCTGTAATGACTAATGTGAAAAAGGTGACGGATCCAACAAACCATAAACCAATGTAATAGCAGATCAGATCAACACAAGTCCTGATAAAGAACAATTGAAAGAAACATGCTGGCAATAATTTAACTTTTTTGTCCTGGAAATCTTTTATGATAACCTGGAGACACCCGAAGCTACAGTTCAGTTATTCCCTGTGTACTTCTCTCTGCTTGTATGAAGAGTTCAAAGGACAAACCCATTAGGCCTCACTCCATATCAAGCACATATCTTTGCACCTTCTACACTTGAGGTGACAACCTTTGAGTTGGCCTCTAGAGGATACAACAAACCCCTATTTACTTTAACCCTTGAAGGGAGAAAATGTAGATCCTCTTGTTAGTTCTTATCAGGGTTTGTGAAGGAAGCAAAGGGTCTACAGGCTGTATATTGCACACATATTCAAACAATTTATCAAAGTTGTTTGCTCACTGTTCACTCCAAGACTATCGTAATGTTCTGAACGCCTCCCTGACTAAACAGCTAATAGTTTCCTGTTGTCTTCACACATGCTTTATGGTTTCATAGATTAGGGGCGATGAAGCACATGTGGTTTGAAGTCATACTGTCACATAACTAGAAGCTCACAGCATAGGTTCAGGCCAGCATGTCAGCGGGCTCTATGAGTAAACTCTTCATTTACCCATACCTTCATTTGTATTTTACAGAGTTGCCTGAAAGTTGACCCTCTGCACAGTGATGAAACTTGTTCTATTTTGAAAACATGTGGTCCCATTTTCTCTAAATCTTCCAGACATGGCAAACAATCAAAGACTTGGTTTTATTACATTGTTTTCTAATTGTAAAAGTTGTTGTAATTTTTTATGCAGATGGGACTCAGGCAGCAATCATGTACATGAACGTGAGCAGGTGGTGTGTCAACATATTTTGTCGCATTCATTCATTCACACATACAATAGCAGAGGGAGCTTTGTCTCTCTGTGTCTTGCTTGTGAGCGGGACATCGGGGATAACTTTCTCAGCCTGCTGCCACCACGACCAAACTCTGAATGATCAGAACAAACTTGATGGACTGAAGAATTTCTTTGTGTTTGAACACTGTTGAACATTTTGGACATTTTTAATGTAAAACACAACAAAATAAACAGGTCTAGTTTTTTTTAAACATAAGTGGTACTTTTTATACCGTTTAAATAATTAAGTATTCACATGGCTCTCAGTGGGCCCAGCTCCACATGTGGCTCTGTTTAATCCTGAAGATTTTCCCAGCCTTAAAATGCAACATTACACCCACAACTCTTCACTTAAATTAATCAATAACCTGTCATGAGGCATTGCAATGTGTAAAGCATCAAATATTTAAGTGTTGTGTAAGTTAAAAAAACTAACTCTCTGGTGACTCAGGGAAATTGTATGCAGGACAGGGTCAATGACTTGTCACTCAGTATGATACTGATGACTTAAACCTGGGGTTTAAACACCCGATTGTGCTGTCTAGTGTTATTGTTTTAGTTTGACAAATTGGTTTGTTCTTTTTTCGGTGTAACTCTTCACAAGTAAACTATTGTCATAACCAAAACCTAAAGTATAGACAATTATTAGATAGAATAGTAGCATTGTTTAATACTGATTACTCTTTGTTTGGAAGACAACCCTGGGTCTATAGTTTAAAGTCCCATTTATAATATGATGAATTCCTATAGAGACGTTGTTCTCAGGCTTGAGATAATTCAGGCATTATTCACAGTTGGGATCTCAAAAGCTGTCCTGTAACACAGACAGCCTTATTAGTAATAATAATGAAATGGTTATGGTAGATTTTGTCTTATGCTACATATTAGTTATCAAATATGATGTGTTTTTGACCTTGAAATATCATCTGATATCACTCTAGATTTTCACCATGCAGTGTATTTTGGACAGGTGCTTATTCATTTTTTGGTGGTGAAATGCAAGCTTTTTTACATTTGCGATTTCTTGTGTTTTTTTCTGAATTGTAACTTTGAAACACAGCAGTGCAACTTTAAAACCAAAATCACTTTCATCCTAATAACGCTCAATCATTTTAATACTCAAACCTTACTTAACCAAACCAACAAAGGACAAGTTATGTTATGATTCAGAAATTTTCCAAACTGGGAGGGAGAGATGCTCACACTGTTATGCTTGACTTGTGCAGTACTAAAGCTGAACAACTTTGTCATTAAACGAGCCAGAAATAATTTAACGGTGGGAAAAAAACATTGAACTCACTGCACGTTCACTCAGCTGCACACACACACTTTCAGACATGCAGCCTCTTGTAGCTTAAGAATAAGCACATAATTCTCAATGTGAATAGATGTTATATAATAACAAGAAGTTCCTTAAGCTTGTCCTAACCTGTCTGACCAGAAACTACCCTGTGTACATAACATTAATGCGTGTGTAAGTAAACCACAAGTCAAACAGGTTATAAAGTTTTGTCATCTGCTTTATGTTTCTGTTCTCCCTCTCATTACACCCCTCTTCCCTCGTCCTTTCTTCCGATGAGATAAAACATTATCCCATTATATGACGAAGGCCTCTCTCATGCCTGAATCCCCCTGCTGCAATCCAAAATATCCCCCAACACCTACACATGGTTACTGAACACATGTCCTCGACACACACGCACACACACACACGCACACACACGCACACACACACGCACACACACACACACACTTAAGGAGGCTAAGAATCACACCTCCCATGCCTCTCATCCCCCTCCTCCCCCTCTCTCTGTCTCCTTTCTTCTTCAGCAGCTGCGCGTCATTTTAACTGTTTTCTATGAAACCTGGTATTCATAACTGCTGGACATGATTCTACCCTTGAGTCCTACTAACATCATAATGGTAATAGTTTAATCTGCATGGTCCTGACCCGGTCCTGTTGTTTAGATGTGACCTGAGTGGGAGAAAGAAAAGAGGCTCCCTTAGTACAAACTACAGCTGGGAGCCATTGTCTCCATAAGGAAGATCTATCTATCTATCTATCTATCTATCTATCTATCTATCTATCTATCTATCTATCTGTCTGTCTGTCTGTCTGTCTGTCTGTCTGTCTGTCTGTCTATCTAGCTATCTATCTATCTATCTAACTATCTATCTGTTAGAAGACACAAGACTGAAGAGAATTTATGAATTAACATTATTCACGTTTTACACAATATAAATCAATACAAGCGTTGTTACTTGGTCACTTGTAACATTTGCGCCTGTTTTTTTGTTGCGCCCATTTCCAGCTCACTTCACTATTTCACCCTTGCTTTGAAACAAGACGCGTTCTTAACCTCAAAATCTTCACTTGCTTCTGCAATGTATAGCCTACACCTCTCTTTGTCAGCTAATGATGTCCAATAAGGTTAAAGGAAAAAGTATTGCAATGTTTATTTTGGGGGAAACCAGTCTAAATCGTCTATACTGGCATCGATTTGTAATTGTACTACGAGGCAGCGTTGTATTCCTTCAATCTATGTATCTATGTAGGCCTATCTGTGAATCTATCTAGCAAGCTATCCAGCTAGCTAGCTAACAAGTAATTAAAGTGGAAAATTCTGATCTTGTAGTTGCTGCTTCTAACTGCACAAGTAGTAGTAAGCTACTTTTAGTACTTTTATTATGATTTTAAAAGACATCTAGGCTTAAGATATTTTGGGTAATATGCTAGTAGCCTATACTTTCGTTGTATGTTGGCTAGCTTTAACTTAACATTATCTCTTTGGCTATATTGTGCTTGTTTACAGATTCTTACAATCTCTTAACATCTCTTCACCTTTTATTTTAGTCTCATTTTTCAAAACTTTCAACACAATTAGCCAAACACTGTTTTTTATGGATCTTACCAACAAAAAAAAATCATGTTGAAATTTCCCTTAACATACTCGCCAACCCAATGGCATAATCAGTTATTTTTAAATGGTTTAAGTTCCAACAGCCCAATGATGGCTGGCTGACAATTGGTGCTGGTAGGTTGACTTTATTTGAGAAATTTGGCATTTTTAGGGCTTTAATGCTAAGCTAAGCTAACAGACCACTGGTTGTAGCTTAATATTTGTTTGCAAAGACATGAGAGTGATATTCATCTTTAATTGAACTTTTGGCAACACAGAATAGAGTAGAATTTCTTTCCAAAATTGTTAAACTATTCCTTAAAGTTTTTTTTGTTTTTTTTTATTAATTAGACCTCTGTGCCTTTACTTACTGTGTTTGTGCCTTTTTTCAAACTTCTGTTGCTACTCCTTTGTATCTATCTAACAATGCAGAGTGAAGATGGTGAGTCATGAGTGAGCAACCACAAGGAAACATGACAAAGACATGTTAGATCCCCTCTAACACTCTCACACATACAATACACACACACACACACACACACACACACACACACACACACAGGCCACCTGACTGGAAAAGCCTACACGAAGCTTGCAGAGAGTTTCTCAACACCCATGTGTAAAAAAGAAGTCATTATTATTGAAGACTAATGAGTGTTATCCTGGCCTATGTGAAAAGTCCGCTAACAGACTTATCTAGACAGGTTACTTAAAGCACGAATGATGTGTTTGTAAAATCATGTGTCATGGCAAATTGAGAGGCTGACATTTTCCAAACAATTCCTCCCAAAGCACATGTAAAAAGTGTCGCAACAGGGCCGCAGACTTGGAGTCAAAAGAAATGTTAAGACTTTGGTTAATCATTGTACATCATCTAGAATCAGGTCCTTTCTTTGACAAACAAACGTGTAACCACCCAAACAAAAAAAAAAGTCGCTGTCACGTTGATAAAAGTGTCTATAATGTAGTTTCACCCTTTCCAGAAAGCAATGATTGAGTAAATCTGTGCATCATCTCCCAACAGGTGACGCCTCATGACACGACACTGACCTCTGAAGGTAAGATATCAAAAGAAACCCATAAATATAATCATTGCCCCGGTGTCTGGTAGACCACTGATTACAACATAATCACATACAGGTTGTGTGTGTGTGTGTGTGTGTGTGTGAGTGACTGAAAGAGTGTGGGTTGAGAATGTCATAACCTTGCACACATAGGATGGGTGGAGACTCCAGACATCGTGGAGACAGAGGTTATAAACTTGGGAAATACTTTTTTCACAAACCCCATTGTTAATCCTCATTTTACAGGATATTATAGATGAGTAATGTTTTACAGTTTCGCTCTGAGAAGGTGTGCGATGGGGCGCTTGTAGGTGATATTCGTAGAATATAGCCTTCATTGTTATTTCTTGGGGACTGAATGTAGAGGTGTAGCAGAGACTGTAACACTTGGGTAATGAATGAGAGTGATAAAAGCTCCTGTCAGGAGTTTTTAGCTGGTTATTAAACATACTATAATTAATTAAAATACCTCTGTATGACGTACAAAGATAAACAAGACCAAAACATAAAAGATAAACTATTTAAAAAAAAAAGGTTTATTAAATGCTCGGCACCACTACTGTGGGCTAGGTGTCAGAGGAGGCGATTTACAGCCTGACCCTTAGCAGTGAGTGCATTTCCCTCCCACAGACACATTGAAAATTGGACCAGAACAGAGGCATCGGAGGCCTAGTGGTTAGTTTGTGCGCCCCGTGTACAGAGGCTGTTGTCCTCGAAGCAGGCGGGCCCGGGTTCCAATCAGACCTTATGGCTCCTCTCCTGTATGTCATTCCCCACTCTCTCTCTCTCTCTCTCACACAGATTTCCAACTCTATCCACTGGCCTGTCTCTCAAATAAAGGCATAAAAAGCAGAAAAATCAATCTTTAAAAAATAAATAACCAGACCATGGGTATACAATCTGATAAAAAAAAGGAGTGTGTGTTTTCACTCAACAGCAAATAATTTCTTTACAATCTATTTTTGTTAGTTTGGGTACAGTTCAATATATAGCCTATATGTGTTTGATAAAGCAGACATTTAAATGCATGGCTTTTTGTTGCAAATACATATTTTCACAATGTGGTAATACTTATTTTTCAAGTAAAAAATTAGATTTTTTCTTCTTCTACTTTTTATTGATATTATTATTTTAAAAAAATGCATTCACATGCAGAATTTTCAGCTTGTTTTCCTGAAAATAAAGGTATTTTGGTTTTTGTGTATTTGTATTTTTTCAGTCCTTCTTTAGGTCTGTTTCTTGTTGTCCAACTCCATAGAATTCTGCTGCGGCTTTACTGGCTGGACTCGGTGCTGCAAAGACTAGAGTTGACTAAATCAAACTCGCTAAAGACTATAACAATCAAATGAGAACTAATGAACTGTGTGAAATGACTCTACAGTATATGATACTCAATCTGCTAGCTTTAAATTCATAGTTTTAAATTCAACCTTCAGGCCTTATTCATTTGCCATAACTTGCTCTCTCTCTCCCTAACACACATGTACATCTCCAGCACGCACAGTCAGAGGCAGGAATAATATTTTCTCTGGAAGCTTCTTGAGCTCTGCAGATGGGACAACATGCCACTATTTTTGTAAAACCGCCTCTTCATAGAGGTTGCTGCATAAGTAACCTGCAGGTCAGTCGATCAGTCTGTTGCGGTGCGTGTGATCAATAAGGCGCAAAAACTAATTCGATTAAAGAGTCTCATTCTTGTGCTCAGACCAATAATAACCCATTTACCCTCAGAGAGTGATCAATAAGATGATGGTCAGACTTGAACGTGTCCGACAGAGTTGTGATCTGCTTCCCTCTACTGGTCCAATCTGTCATTACACTGACATTGAAACTGAGTGAATAAACTCAAAATGTGTCTGAAAGGTGCAGTGAGCTCTTGTAACAAAAATATCAAATCAGTTTTGAAGCCACTACTTTGCTATTGGTATAGTTTTCCTGTTTTCATGCAGCATATTTTACTTTCTATCTTTTTTTTAATATTGGTGGTTTCTTAAACATTTTATTTAAAGCTCCTAGGAGGAATAAATAATAAGAGCATCAACAAAAAGATTGCCTGTTTCTATACTGTGATTTCTAATGCTGTCGCTGAGGCAGATAAGTGTCAGACAAAGGCAGCACCCTCAACAGCTTGAACAACCTTTTATGACATTTTTTTTTGTTTTTTACAGAAAATATTCACAGTGAGTGATACATCTGACTGTTAAAAGTCAATACACTGAGATATTAAAACCACTTCATGTACCACTTCTTTGTCCACAGGGGGCGACAAAATCAGCACAAACCTAAAGTTTCTCACAGGAGCTTTAAAGTGTGGTACATTTAAGTTATTATTACGACTATGACTTTTCAAATATGTAACAGGGCTATCTATTTGTACCACAGTGCTGCATTATTCAAATGACCTGAGGCTGATGAAGGCAAGTTAGTCATTGTTTTGAATCCAAACCAGGACCTATTAGTGTTATTCTCCTATCTTCTTGCCTCTTTGCTTTGTCTTGTGTGTCCCACTGGAAATGTTGCTGTGGAGGTTTATGAGCAGAAACACCTCTTGAACTCCTCCGAACACTTAATGCATGAATTCATAACAGATTTCCTCCTCCTGCTTTGCTCTGCAGTGAAGGACAAACATCCCAGTCAAATATATAACCTTTGTCCGTGCACTTGTCTATTATTATCCAGGCCTTTTCTTCTCTGAAAGCACATAATAAGGGTTTGACAGACTTCTAAACAATAATTCATGTCTTGCATGACGGTTAAACAATACTTGAAAAGGCACACATATGAGGTGACGCCTGAGAAGCAAGTTCAGGCAGAAAACTTGAGTTTGCGTCATTATCCACATTCACCTGACAACACCTCCTTCCAATGAGCTGTCTATTTATGATGCAAGATTTCCAGATTTCCTCTCTCCGTCTACTGCGCTCTCAGCCCCACCGCCACCTCACCATCCACCTGTAGGCTCCGGGGGTGTCTGTCTGTCTGTCTGTCTGTCTGTCTGTCTGTCCGTCTATCTAACCATTTATCTACTGTAATGTCATTTTTCATTACAGAGGGGAGGCGGTTAAAACTGGAGAAAAACAGCTGAATAAAAGTCTCAACTCCATTCTGAGAAGTTAATGAACACTAACATTAAGCAACAAATGTTAAAGCTAATGTGGAAAGATATTGTTCTGCAGATAAAAATCTTCTAATCATGGAGCTGCAGGAAAAGCAGCGTCTCTTAACATTTACCATGATGCAACTTTGACCCTAAATTTGCCATTCATTATTAAATACGGGCCTCGTTTTCTACAGGTGAAATAATCTTCACATCTTTGATTGAGCACCAACATGTGGCAAGTTTTAATGAGGACACATTTACACGACGACCTTGTACAACTCATCAACCTTTTACACAAACTGTATGAAGTTATTTGGTCCTGCATACAGCAGTTATTTTACACACTTTATTCCACCAAACGTTTAGATTGCATGCACATACACACATCGTCCATCCTGCAGCCACAGTTACACAACACAAGTGAAATAGTTCGACCACTTGTTAAAGTTAAAGCCTGCGATTGGTGACTTGTAACATGTATATTTCTGACATTTTATTGAAAATATGTGAACTTGTTTTTTTTTTTTTTTTCCAGTGGTACAACTTCTGCAGCATATGACCTTAAAAGATGACTGTTTATTTGATGAGCTGTCAACAACAACAACAAACATAAGCCTGCTATCACTTTTACACAGGGTTTTCTTAGCACCTGATAAGGTTATAGAAGTACATTAGTGTGTGTTGATTATTCCAGTTAGTGAACATATTGTACAGCAGTTAGTCATGAAGCCCTGAGGTCAGCCACTGTTCATGTTTTTAACACATCCACAGGTAAATCTCTTTACTCACTCTTATGTCTCACTTTCCAAACATAGACACAGACATGTGTGGCGCTCTGTAAAGAGATGGCACACGAGTACATACAGCACGCCACACGTGAACAATATCTCCTACAGCACTGCATGTCATTACCACAACATAACCAACAGTCAGGGTGATTTATTCACGTGTATGTTTGCAGCAATTCAAAGAGCTTTTGACGGGTGACTAGGAGAACTTTTTTTCTACCTTGCATGGTTTGTTGCACCTTCCGTTCTGCATTTGTTAACTCCCATTAGCACGTCTGACATTAACGAGTGAGCCTCATCAACATATCTGATGTCTCTGCTGTGAGAAAAGGAGATGAAACTGAGGGAAACTCTATTGTTTTAGTAGTTTACTTATGTTAACAAATAAAAAAAAACCCATAACAGATTTCTCTCATGACCTAATTCTTTAGATTATGTATCCTTGGGTAAAGAAGCTTTATTTGGACCTTGAGATGCTATCGAGATGTTACAACGAATAGTATATGAGGTGAGTCACCACAGCAAAGGCAAAGGGGTACAGGGCTGTCTTTTTCAGCTTTCTACACTCTGCAGGGGAGGTGACACATTGATGTCTCCAGATTCAGAACAGAGGTTTGAATATACAAGTCTTGGTTTGGAATTCTACCTTCTAGTTTTTCCACTGTGAATCCATGAAAAAATAAAATAGAAGAAAAGGCCCTGGAGAGATGTCTGACTCATTGCTGATCAGTGAAGCTGGCTGGGCAGAAATATTGAAAGAGTGATTTTTTTTTTAAATCACTTCAGAGATCCACTCTGAGATATAAAAATGAAGCCACCTTTCCGATCTATTTGTGTTTCAAAGCAACTTTCCTTGGAACTAAAAGAACAGAAGCATCATGGGAGAGAATCCTCTACCCTTTCTCTTCTTATCAGTGATAAAGAGGAGTCGACATGAAGCCACTCAGCTCTCACTCTGCAGTTTGGAGTGATAAAAATATTACCATACGGGCAGTTAAACTTCAAATACTACCTCTTCTTTTCCTCTCATATACATATATAATTTGTTGCCAAGCTACTACTGCCTTGCAGTGTCCCTGGTGCTGATTCATGGTCTTAGCAGTGATAGAAGCACTAAGAAAAGATCTCTGCAGTTGTCACACAGTTCATGGTGAGCGCCATCTTAAGGTGTGTGTGACGTCTGATTCAGAGCACCATGAGCTGCAGATTTAACGCCAATTTACAAATGCAGCCATCACAAAGGCTCATTTTTATACACCGTGAAGGGAACATTTCTGACGCAGTCTGGGATTCTTTTTTTGGGGTTTAAAGAGTTGGATTTATTTTCTTGGAGTACTCACACTATCTCTCTCTCTCCGCCTGCTTCATCCATTTCTGTTTCACTTTGTGATGACTGAATGTATATTCCTTAACTCTGAGGTTATCCAAGTGCAGAGATTGTTTCCTCTGACCTTCAAGTAATGGATTTTTCTTACTGTTAAACAAAAAACCTACTGTCAAGGTTTTTTTCCTCAGTTACCATTGGCTTTCTCCAAAGTTGAACTACGTTGGCTGAGAAGGGAAAAAAAACACATTGCTTATGCCCAAAGATTCCCATGAAGTTCAGAAATGATGCAAATTTGAGAACATATGCAAGTACAAAATAAATGCAGTTATGGAAACAGGCTGCAATTAAAAAAATCTTGTTGAGATAAATTGAGATGTAGCCAGTAGTGCCTGCAGGGGGCGACACTTCTTTGAACTGCATTTTAGTGAAAGGTGTTTTCATAGGGAAAATAGTTGTATTTTTGTAGTTGGAGGAGAAGTTTTCCAAACCAAAAGGTGGTGACAAAGTCAGGCGGGGATGAATACAGCCAACAGAAGTCTGGCTCCTTTCATTCTGGGGATTCCTTCAACAAATCCCTGCTCATGTCTATGGAGACAGTCGGCCCAAATTGATGTCCAACATCCCTCTCTCTCCTCTCCCATCCTTGCCTTGTCTTATTCACCACATCAGAGCAGCTGTTCACCTCTTGACTTCTCTAGTGTAACTCCCTATTATCAAACTCTACGATCAATCACTGGTTGGTGACTTTTTGCAGCACTTTTCTTTTTTTCATTTGCAGCGGCGTTCTGTTGATACATTTGTTTTGGACTTTTTACACATTTTTGAATTTGCAGACCGTTTCTTCAAATTACTGTGGGTCATTACAGCACTTTTCCCCTTGTAGGCCACCATACTAAAGAAATTCTTCTATCAAACACTTTGAAGTTTCACAGGAAGAAAGGTTAGTGCAACATTAAGTCGGTATGTAATGGGGATTCACCACCCAATAACACTGCAGGGTAGTACAAAGCATGTTTGCTGCAACACATACATCTCTTTCTAAACATGTGTTTTTTTCATTTTAAATTCTGTATTTAAACAATGCGTTTACAATGATATGACAGGATAAGGGTGCTAATATAATTAGTGTTATTACAAGGTGAACAGTGATTAGACACGTGACAACAACATTCAGAGGTTCACACACGCCGGAGCAACAACAATAACAACAATGATGCTTTGGATAAGTGAAAAAGTTAAAAAAATCACAATCTTGAGTCTCAGTGACGGAGGGATTATGGAAGTACAGTCACAGTAATTTGTAAACAAAATATACACATACATACTGTACCATGTACTCTAAATCTACGGTGGAAATCGTACTGTTTTGGTTATTAACTGTCAGTCACTTTTTTTGCTATAGTCCTTTTGATGATCTATTACTTACAGAACTTATCTATTCATATTTTCCATATTCTTTTGGGAGTAGTGTATACTATCATTGGCTTCAAAAAGAAACTAGAAGGATCATCTATTAAACATTTTTCTAACTTTACAATCTCCTCAAAGTGCCAGACTGTGATGGGGGAAAAAGTGCATGAGTCGTGCAAGCGAATCACACAATAACTCAAAACCTTCATCTTGCATACAGACCATGCTGACTGAGCGGGCACACATTAAAATCTTTCACTTTAAATCTTCACAACATGATTCCAGCATTACAACAACGAGCAAAGTGGACTGTGGAGGCAGCATTAAAGCCACAGACAGCAGTGTGGTAAAGTGTTATGGTCTAGGGAGTGTATTTAAAAATGATAAACCTGTCCCCTTTTTATTCACACATCTACTGGCCGGACACCAGATGGCAGGTTTCAATCTGTTACTTGGCAAGAAATGTGCAGCAATATCCAAAACATGACAAAAAAAAATCTAGGAGATAGAAAGTAAAGTCATAAGTGTTACTGCATGCGCAAGTCCTCAGATAAAAAATATACAACTAACAAATTTTTATGTCTGAAGATCCCAATGAGGAAATAAAAGAAAGGTCAGCGCTGGAAAATCCAGACCTACTGTACATGAAACAAGCCACTACTGATTCAGTCTTTACTTCCTGGGCATAAATCTTGCCAAGACATATTGTCCCAAGTCTGTGCCAACTAGCCAAGGTTTAACTTGTTGCTAAGCAACACCAGCTTATACTGGGCTTGCAATCAAAGGGATTTTAAGCATGTTCTGCCCTGCAAAGCCAAAGTACAGAGAACGACACGAGTAATAAAAGAGAAATAAGACAAGTTCATTTGCTGATAAAATATTGGTTAGAGAGTAGGCTGTGGATCTGATTGTGTTTACTGTTTGATATGTTTTCATTAAAGGCCTTGAAAAAGTGTTTCCTCAACATCACTATGATTGGTGTGATTTTGTAAATGAGCACATTTTCAGAAGACTTAATTATTTTACATCGACTTTGTTTGTGTTTTTCTCTGGGCTAAGTGGCTTTCCAATTTGATGGTTTTTGGTATAAAAAACAAGACCAATTATTAAGTGCATTTGTCAAGATTTGGAAATATGCCCAAAATCTATTGAAAGTTGTAGGGTTGTGTGGTTCTTTACTTATGCTTTCTGATCAAAGCACAACTACACACACTGATACAGGTAAGCTACAATTTAAAGTCTAAATTATTTATTTATTTAATTATTTATTTTTATCTTTTAGTGATTTTTTTTAAACTGTTACAGAGAAATACTCAAAAAATGGATATCCAGTTTAAAGGGCCTTTAAGTCTATTTTAAATAACTTTTCTAGGCTCTTTTTAAGTTGGAGGCTGTGAGTTGGTGGCACAACGCTGGCTGTGGCTTTACGTCACCTGACAGTCCTTCTATAGCGCAAAACAATACACAGCATCACAACCCATCCTGGTCACAACAGCTGTACATGTACATCCTCAGGCTCAATGTTGCACACACAAATTGCAGGTCCACTTGCTAAATACACACACATACACACACACACACATACATACATACATACATACATACATACATCAAGTTCTGAAAACCAACCTTGAGCAGAAATCATTTTCACACTGAACAACTGAACACCACAATCCGAATTCTTCATGCATGCAGCGTGGGATCACACACCATAGTCCTGGTTTACTAAGCTGTGTTGCAGGTGTTTTTGTAGAGCGTAGATATGGAGCTACATGGAGCCTTTCAGCCTCAAACGTACATCTTTGAACTCTCACACAGGAGACTCAGGCTCATATCAGTTACTTCACTCTGTGATAGGAGTTAAACTTGGAGCTGACATCATTTAAGGATGAATTTGTCCCCTTTTTTTTTCATTGTTCCAACATTCTTCTCTTTCCTGATGAGAAAGGTGAGGCATGTGTGACCAGTCCCATGGCTCATGATTCTTTATGAGTAGTTACAGTACCACAGGGAACAACTAAATAGTAAGAGAGACATCAGCTTGGCACTGCCTTAGTATCGTCACATAGACACATTGCAGAGTCTGTACAGGAGTGTAAATGTGTGTATGTGTGGGGGATTGTGTTTGTGTGTTAGTGTGTTCCTGCAGTCCTCGTCCTCCTCCTCACTGTGTGGGGGAGCAGTCGTCTAAATCCAGCAGCTCCCGGACCAGTCTTTCTCCAAACTGCGCTCGGCTGTAGCGTTTAACCGCGTAGGCGTCAGACATCTTGTAGAGGATGTACGCGTTGTTGATGGCGATGCTGATGCTCAGCCAGAACACCTGCTGCCACGTCTTGTTGGGTTTATGGAAGATGAAGTACCTTTTGGAGAAAAACAGCTTCTTACACCAGGGTTTTTAATCACAGATTTTTTAAAGAACAAGTGCACCGAGCCATCTCCAATGTATATTATATTCTTTAAGACAGACTATTATACTTCTCCTGGTAACAAGCATCAAAAACCGTAAAAAAAAAAGAACCACAACTTTCTCCCTTTTTTCATAATGCTCATGAGTCAGTTGCTTTTAAAATGTCATCATAAGGCTGTTTTTGTGGAGTACAGTGGTGTTACATTATGCATCAGTAGGACTAAAAATGCAAAACCCAGAGGTTAATGGTACTTTTTCTCAAAAGTGGACCTACAGTGATGCATTACTCATCCAAAAGGATGCAAATTGATTTACTTTCAACCAACTAATCGCTTTTCTGTAATTATTGAATGTCTTGAATGTCTGCTTGAGTGCTTTCATTTCCATTCTTTCTTCTAGCTCAACTCTTCACCATGAACCCGCAGCAAGAAAGCACGTTTAAAGTCACAAATGATCCGTTTGTGAATCGTTTTACATACTTGCTGTACTTGTCGTCGTATTTGCAGATGTAGCTGAGATGCGCTGCAAAGGCTTCAACAGCCAAGGGACATGGGATCTCGCCACTTTTCCTCTTTATGATCATACCTGCCACAAACCAACACAGGACAAACTATGAGTGAGAGACATACAGCAGAGGAACAAGGTCCCCCTCAAAGGACTCACTGTCTCCAGACTCTGTGTTCCCATGACCGAGAACCAGACACAGGAGAGGATCATTGTTACTATTTATGTTTTTAGCTGGTCTTTCCTCTTTGGGTCTCTGGGGGGGCTGAGACAACAGAAAGTCTGGTTTTTCACAGAAAGAAAAGCACAGGTGTGCTAATAAAAAAGGGAGATGGCTCTTTACATTTAATTCTGTGTGAGCTAAGAGCCAGCAGACAAAATATCAGGGTCCTTAGACATGTATATGGAAGCAGCAGTCAGTGTTAGTCGTTCTTGACTGTCATTTGTCTTTGATTAAGATCTTTTTTTAACAAAGTCAAACATGTCAGCTGCTCTGGGAACCTTAAGATGGATTTACTGTGTAGTTATAAAAGTATGCTTCATTTGATATCTACCACACCAAGTTAAAAAAAAAGGGGTCTCCCAGGAAAAAAGTTTAGGAGCCATTTGATAAAAAAAAACTACCTGAATGTAACTGTGTAGGCTAAAAAGGATGTGTTCATTCCCAAGTCTGCACACCTTTTTCAGTTCCCAGTGAGTTATTGCAATACAATTATACTCATAACAATCACTACATGGTTTCATTAAACACTGGGACAAAAAATGTAATATTTGTTTAGATTTTTGCACAGAGAGTAGTAAACTTTACACACACACACACACACACACGTATGCACATTTGGATTCATATAGTGGACAGCCACAGATGAACTTGTTGATCTCTTCATTTTAAGGCCTGCAACCCCTCCAAAAGGTTTAAACAAAGCTGTTACATCGAGAGTGGATTATTCTCTAAGAGGGGGCGGAAATCATGATCCTGTCACCTCCTGGAAATGGATTATATTGGATTAGAAGCTCTCACTCATTTCCCCTCACATGAATGCTTATCAGTGTGCAGATTTCCCCTGCTAATAAGATAATCGTATTTTTGAAAAACTGTCAGATTAAAGGCAGACCCAAAAATATGAGGGCGATTATACATTTCTCCACCTGATGATCGAATGCATGTTTGATAAACTTAACACAAGAGTTGAAGTGCTTGATAGTGTACCTTGTTTTGTGGGGGCATAGCCGTTGGTGAGGAACCTGAAGTGTCCCTTGTTGTACCAGCTGATCAGTGACATGCTGCCCTTCATCATCACTCGGGATTGGCCACGCTGTGCTGGCGTGGCTCCGCAGACCAGCATGCTTTGGGGTAAACCGGTACAATCGCTCTTCCTGGTGCTCAGCAGACCACAGCAGTAGATGTCTGGAGGGAAACAAATATAAAGGAACGCTTACATTTATATTAAATCTGCTACAGAGGCATTCTAGTAATACAGAATAAACTGTAAATAGCCAACTGTATTAACCAACAAATTTATTTATTTATTAATTAGATCAATCAAGAAGGGATCAGCACTACAATGATCAGCAACAATTGGGCTCAGGTAGCGTAGTGGCAAGTGCACCATGCACAGAGACTGTGGTCCTCCAAGCGGGCGGCCTGGGCTCAAATCCGACCTGTTGCTCCTTTTCTACATGTCATTCCCCACTCTCTGTCTCTCTCTGTTTCTGGCTATATCCGTTGTCCTGTCACTCTAATAAAGGAACAACGAGCCCAAAAACCTTTTTTTTTTAAAGTATTTTTAAATAAAAAAATGTAAGAATTGTCTGGTTAAAGCGCCTGAAATTTAAACATTTGCTTCTTTTATGAGCTGCTGATTTTGCAAATTCAATTCTCTTTTGGACTTTTGGATATTTCAACTCAAGCTTTAGGAAAATGCATTGGTAATTTATTTACAACTGTGTGAAGTGAAGTTCATAGGTTTCATTTTATTTTTCTAATGAATCATTATGAGTCATGTTTGAGGCCAGAAACTCCCTGATTCCAGTCACTCACATGTTTATTTTCCTTTGGGGCTGTTGATTTGACAAATACAGCCCTTTGATGAAACCTCATCGGGCTTTTGGAAATAGCGAGAGGCAATTTTTACCCTGTCCTGACATTTTATGGAACAAATGATTGATCCAGCAAATAACTGTAAGTTAGTTGTGCTAATGACAGCCCTCGTTTCATCCTATTCCGCAGAGACTCTTTTTCATGAATTCATTGTGGTTTTCTTACATTCTGCCTCTCAGATGTGAGCCTCTTTTTCTCCTTCTCGGCTGTACTGTTTCTCTTCATTTGTCGTCTTCATCTTATCTTTTTTTTTTTCAGCTTTCAACCCATTTCATTTCTTGATTTCCTACATGGGTGAGCAGCGGTGAAACAATCATGTGGCTGACTGCTGCTAGTTTTTGAACGCTCTCAATTTGGAGAGTGATTTAAATCACCAGTTGTGTGTGTGTGTGTGTGTGTGTGTGTGTGTGTGTGTGTGTGTGTGTGTGTGTGTGTGTGTGTGTGTGTGTGTGTCCACAGTGAGTTCATCTTAATTAAATTACTTAACTAATCCAGCCCAATAAATTTGAAAGGAAACTCTCAAACAATTCCTTCATGAAGCTCAGCTCTGAATATTTTTCTGTCTGAATGCCTTATAGTAGCTTCACCTAATAAGGATGACAGAATATTGATTATATCTCCACTTGTTTGTCTCGACTTGGAGGACTGAAGATCTGTCTGGTTGAGTTTTCGACTGCTCAATTTAGTTAAAAAGCTTTTGTGAGAGCTGACGGCTAAAAAACTGCAGATTAAGTCATCAAATGAGCCTGATTTGTTCAGTTGCTTTTTTTTGTCTTCTGCTTTTCAATCACATTGTGAGTCTTTTGTGCCATGTGGACACTGGCTGAAATCTGCTATTAATAGAATACAAAGAAGAAGAAGAGGTCACAGAGGAGATAATAAATGTGGCTCAGCCTGACAACAGAATCAAGCTTTTATAATTAAAGATAAGTTTGGCATTATGAGATATGTGGAAAACAGCATCAAATGTTCCATTTTCTTTTGCATCAGCTATTTAAGAATAAAGGATGTGCTTTTAAAGGGAAGGCAACAAAACCCTCTTCAGAGTCTGAAACTTAGACGGATGCAGACGAAGACAATGAGCCTTTCTAACAGCACAATGTAGGGCTGTGAAGTCTCATTAGAAGGTAAACAGCCTGTCGTCCTCTCTGTGCCGTTTAGCCTGAGGACGCTTTCATCACAACATGATTAAACATAAATAATGCAAAAACAGAGACAGCGATAGCATGAGGAGAGAGATTACAATCTGCACATCAAACTACAAATGAAAGGGAGTAGACAAGAGATGAGATAAGAAAAAGATGGATAAAGGAAAGGTGGTTTATGAGACTTGATCGTGTACCTTGTTTGCTGAATTCGGTGAAGAGGCCGAGGCTGGTGATGGACGGCCCCGTGAAGATGATGGTGTTCTTTCCAGAGATGTTCTGGCAGAGCTGCTTGGCCACCAGGCTGTGGAGCTGAGGCTTATTCTTCAAGGTGGCCAGACTGTCTGTACCCTCCTTAAGATGGACCGAGACCTGCAGAGTAGGAGGAAAAAGACATTTAGATGAATCACATATACATCAAGAAAACTTTATTTCAGTTTGCCTAAAAGCGCCATTTTACTGTCTGCTTCATTAAAAAGCTGTGAAGCTTCTGTATAAATCTAAACCATTTTAGTGGGTGATCATTCATCAACGTGTTTATTGGCTCAAAGAAAGAAGTACAAGAAGATATTAAAAATCTATTTTCCCAGAGAAAAGGTGATGAGGATGTAGAAATCAAGATGAAACTGGACGCAGAAATGTTTTATTTATTATTTATTATGTAGTATTTAAAATTCATCTCTCTATTGCAGAGTGTTGACAAAACAAGGACTCCAACAAATCCACAGAGGCAAATTCCTGTGTTTTGTTTTTTTTCAAGTCGGACTAAAAAAAAAAAAAAAAACTTTTGAAATGACTCATGTCAACATTACGTTTATTTGGAAAGCTGCAACGCTTTCTATGCTTTGCTTGAGTCTGGGTTTCTAAAACTATTGTTGGTAAGTGCAGCGGGGTCACCATATATGGAAGTATGACAGCCTGGTGAAGATGTTTTCAGATGCCTGAAAGTTTAATAAGGTCGATTCAGTATCCTATATTTCAATAGTTTCTTTGGTTAAAGTTTTGCAGGATGGTATTAAGAAATGGTAAATGGTGTCTGTGGCAGCTGCATGTAATGTGCTCGCCATGGTGTCATCTGTGGAGTGAAAGCAAGCAGGCGCGCAGGAAGTGGAGGGTTAACCCCCGTCTTATAACCATGAATCGTCTGTCAGGATTTGCCGACCTTAAACATCCTCACTATGAGCAAAGGCGGGGATCTTTGATGCCCCCTCTCTCTCTCTCCCTCCCAGTCTCTCTCGCCCCCCTTTTACTTTCATCTCTTCCCTGTAATACTCCTAAACAATTTAGTGATCTGTCCTGATCTGCTGGTCTGCTTCAAAGCAGACCGAACCGTGCTATATTGCTCTGCACGCTGCTATGTGAAACCCTTCAGGATACAAATCTCAAAAGAAATAACTACGGCTTGTCTTCCATAGAAAGCCATTATCACATATGTACAAACTGAAGTGTACACCCACTAACAGCCCGGTGTCCTTCTTCAGCACTTACATTTCTGCAGTTGTTCACAAGCTGAACGGCATCAGCCTGATTAGCTGGCATCTACGTCAAGCTTTCAGCTATCACACTAAGTGGTCAATCCACTCCTGTTTGTATGGTGTGTGTGTGTGTGTGTGTGTGTGTGTGTGTGTGTGTGTGCGTGTGTGTGCGTGTGTGTTTGGTGTTTGTGTAGCACTAGCTAATGGAATCTCATTGATTTGCTCCATTAACTTGTTTTATTTCTTAGATTTTTTTTCTTTCCCTCGACACAATTCATTTCGAGAAAGAGGATCTTATTTCAGAACCCCCCCCCCCCCACACACACACACACACACACACACACACACACACACACACACACACACACACACACACACACACACACACACACACACAAACACACACACAGTGTGCTGGGGACTGTAAAATACTGAGTGACTGCCAAACGTCCGTCCACAGTCACTATGAAAGAAAATGATGTCATAATGTATGTTTAATGTACGAGATAAGGAAATAGGGCTTTAATATCAGTCTGTGATGCTTCTTACACACTATCTGTTTTATAAAGTTGATCAGGGATTACATTCAAAATGAGCTGGATTCATCAGTTCAATCAAATGATACAAAGCAACAACTCCAGAAGAAGGAAATGTTCAAATTGAAATTCAAATCATGGTTTGTCCTCTCTTCACTAATGTCATTCTGGACATCTTCCAGGCTGAAGATGGAAACCCTGTCTGCAGCAGTCTTCCGTCGGAGATTTATATATCCACAGTATTTAAACTGAAAGGACATTTTTATACAAAGGTTAACATTATATTGCTGTACTTTCATTCCAGTTTCTCTAAAAAAAAAAATAGATAGAGGTTATCATGGATAGGTAAGTAATTGCAAGTATACTTTACTGACATGTTTTCATTTTTTGATATCATACAGCATTTGATGCTTTTAGCTAGAACAACATGGCTGATCCAAGTTTGTAGTGCTACCTGCAAACGTAAGTGTAAATCACTTTGCTCGTTTTAATCTTTCATGTCAATCATGTCAGTTCAGTTTCGGGATTCATCGTCACAGGACGAGGCTGTAAAGTTCGATCTTTTCAATTAGTCTGAATATTTTTCTGAGTCAAGTGTTTGCGTCGATGTTCAGTGTCACTTCAGAACATTTCAGTGCTGTTTCTGATTCTCTTCAGTTTTTGGTTCAAGCCAACACACCTCTGCAGATCCTATGTATTAAGTTTACTTCTAAAGCAGCCACTTACATGCAACAGGAAATTCACTATGATTGTAGCTGTTGCATCTGTAATTTTCTTTTTCTTCAGGATAGCAGTTCACACAATATCTGTGTATGGTGGCTGGAGGGCTAGAGGTCCAGCACAGTATCAGTTTACAAGACATTTAAACTGTTTTGTGCTTCGATCCCAGTTTGCTAGATATCCAGTCCCACACAAACTGGGCAGTAGAAAAAGAGGTTGCTTTAAATTTCCGGCCACAGATTTTATAAAAGAAACAAAAATAGAATTAAAAAGCACAACCTCTCGCAGTTGTGGTTTTTAATGTTTTGTCCTCCGTCCACTGCAGCGGTCAGAGTTGGACAGGTCTGTGTGGCAGTCCTCCTGCAGTGCTGGGCTCTGGTTAAGTGGCAGTGTTATATAATCAAGTGGCAGGTTGCATTAAGGCCAAGGTTGTTAGTGAGCAGAGCAGGTTCGCCTGCTGATGTGACGACTCAGATATAATCCTCAACTGGTAGCTTTTCTACTCTAACACAAGATTACAAATAATCTGACAAAATCAAAATGATTTTTCATCAGTCCTTAAAAGCAAACCTTCTGTTTTCTATTCTGTAAAGCCCACCAAGATTCTTGATGAATTCTTGAAATTGGATTATTTTCTTTCAAGCGTCTGCAAGTAATGTGCTGAATACAAAATGAGGAAAAAATTGGCAACCTGAGAATGAAATCCAGAAACCTGGGAAGATCAAAGTCTGATGTTTTATCAAAAGGCTTTTTTGACTTCAGGCAGACTGAAGAAAAAGTGTACAACTTTCATGTACAATATTAGATTTCTGCCTCGAGCTTTTATAGTTTGCAATGAGGATTTTAACCCTTAAAGTAACAGTATCCAGAAAAACCTTTCTTTTCCAGCTTTGAGACCTGAAAGAAACGATTGTGATTGTGATCACTTGCTTATTCCCACATTCTACTTTCTTTTCAGTAACATACAACATAAAACGCTGACTGAAGTGCGCTGCTACCTGACAGATGAATCCAGTGGAGGTGCACTGTCGAACCCAGAGGCTGAACTTCCTCTTCTTCCTCTTCCTCAGCTCTCTCTCCGTACAGGTGGTGATGAACACTGGATCCTCGTCTATCAAAGGCTCATGGAGAACCTGGAAACACACACACACACACACACACACACACACACACACACACAGACCGTGTTACTGTACATGTGAATTTGTCTTTTTTATATAACCATGTCACAAGTACAGGCTGTAAGAATAGTTGGCCTTAACAAAGGAGAAAACTGTGAGAGACACAAGTGAGGCTGTGAATGATGTAACATAACAACTTCGTGTTACGAGAGAAAAGGCAGCCAAACACAAATCTGTACAAGTCTTCTTGTGTTTGAAGGTGATACAACAGAGAGAACAATCTGTTTCAGACCGAAATACAAGCTGAAATGTGTAGCTTTATCTGTAAAAAGAGAGGAAAAACCCTGTTCCTGTGTCAGTTTCACTCTTTTCTATTCTTTCTATTATTGTAATTTAGTTTTCTAATGTTACTCCCTTCAGAACGTCTTTCTCTCCTCTTTTGAGAGTGGCTAGATCATTTGTCATGAGCACAAAAACAAACAACTAAGTGAAGACAATGCTTTCATTTTCATTGCTACTCTCTTCTAACTTCACACTCGTGAAAATACATGAAAAATAGAACCAGCTAGACACTAACTTCTTCCTAAAAGGCAGAAAAATAGAATAAACCGGTTCTCTATTCCCTTAGATGTTTTTATACTGAAGTGTGAATATTGAATAATGCATTATATTCAATGGCACCCATCGAAAAATATTTGTGACAAGAAGTTACACACACACATCAGTGGTTCTGCCATATGCTGAGCATTTTGTTGATTGATTCAAATGTAAATATGATGGAACATGAATGCATAAAGAAGCATAATAGAGACACACTTTTAGGTCATGTGCATGCTTAAAAACATTCTCCATCCAAGCAAACACTACAGATTAAATCTGAATCATTTAAATCAATCAAATAATGAGTCCATTGTCTGCAAATTAATCTGCCCTCGCATCAATGAATTAGTAATCATTTTAGTGGTTTAAGCCAAAAAAATATATATATGTTTTTTTCCCATGATGTGACACTGCACGAATATCTGAAGTGAGAACAGAGAAGTTCCTGCAGCCACAGTGTGCAGTACAACAATGATGGTGATATTTATATTATTCCATCATGTTGTTGATCATGTTGCTAGAAATGTCAGAATATTCCAAGAGTGGGGTGAAGCACATCATCTTCCTCTTGTACGTTTTTTCCACAACGTCTGCTCTCTTTCTCTAAATAGATGATGGGTCGGATCAGATTCTGAGGATTAGTGTCTCAGTGGGGGATTAAAGAGTGTATTACAACAGGCAGACATTCACAAACCAAACACAAACAAACAGAGGCCTTAACAGAAAACACACGCACACATCAAACCGAATATTTTCAGATTTTTTTTTTTCTCGGCCGATTAAACCAGTTGAAAAACATCTAAACCTGGCCAAATATTTATCAGAGATGCGTACAACCACACGAAAATATTTGCATTTTCAATTTGCTTTCCCTTCCTCTGGAGTCTTCCTCTCCTCCTCCTCCGTCGACCGCATGCGTCCACGATGATTTGACTAAAGCTGATGTATGCAGCAACCAACAGCTCTCCTGCTCCACGACAGAGAGCAACAAGTCATTTCCAAGTCAAATATTGAGTTGTGGATTAAACAAGTGGAAAATTAATGAGGCTATTTAGCCTTTACATGGATGACATCACCCAACCCATAATAGCCTTTTAAGAGATATTTCATCCTGTAGATGCCTCATTAGCACAGCAGTATACTGCCTTATCCTATCAACTGAGGACAAGGTGGTTACATCTGCACACGGGGGCTCCGTGTAAATCATTTGCATGGCTTCACTTATCCTGTATCGGACAGAGAGGGGAAGACAATCTGTCAATGCACTTGCTGGCTGTCTTCAGTGGTTGTTCTATGACGACTGGACCAATAATGCTCTCAAAGATTTGAACCTTGTAAATCAATACTAAACAGTGTCAACAGAAAAGTGCCAGACAGACACAGACAATGTGGAGCATGGCTTTCAGAAGGTGCTGACATAACCAGGCGTTAATATTCAGCAGTGTTAATGGTGACATGATAGCACCTATACTCTTACATTGACACTAACAAACACAGGTTAAATAACGCCAAGTGGCAGATAAAACCAGCTCACAAAGGCTCCCGTTTTTTTTTTTTCAACAACCATAATCGTCTATTGGTTATTTCTTGGCAGTAAAAAGTAGAAAAAAATGTTGTGATGATTAATCGATTAGTTGGAACTGTAAGAAATTTACTACATCTACTTATGACAGTCACAATGGCCATTTAAAAAAAGAGCAACTCGTTTGCCCCTGCCTTGTAAACAAGAATTTTTTTCTGGTTTTCTTTTCAAATATCACAGAAAATATTGTTGCGTTTTGGACTGTAGGTACTAAATAAGTCAACTTGTGCTTTTGAAATTTGCAATGGCATTGTCCCTTTTCTGACATCTAATTGACTGCATTAATACTTCATTAATTAAGAATACTAACAGATTTATTGATGATTAAACTCACTGTCATTTGCAGCCTCAACAAATGTGTCAGCTCTCGACTTCCTTCTGCTTTTCACAGTAAAATGACAGATAACGTTTCCATCATCGGTGGAGCAACAGATTCGGTCTGTGTCACTCTCACTATCTGGGCCCGCTCTCTACCCCCGGCACAGAAAACCAACAGACAAGACAAACTGGCCTAGATACACACAAACCCTGTCACTGCTAATAACACACACACACACACACACACACACACACAAACACACACAGAAGCTGTCTGAAAGCTGGCGTGCCCTCAATGTTTCGGTCGAGTCATTTTTAGATCTAGAGCTCTAATGTGAAACCACAGTTCAACAAACCTTTTATTGCTGTTCAAGGAAAGTTATGCAACAAATTTTATTCACATTTGTTATGACAGGTAATATTACTGCGCAGAAAGGGTTAGGCTGATATGAGGCTGGGGTTGCTGTTTAAGGCGTGTATTCCCAAATGCATCACAGCACTGACATCATCTTTCACATTGAAGATGATGTTATAGCAGTCAAACCGAAGACGGCAATTTAATCATCTACTTCCCAGAAAGCCATTAATTTTTAAGAGCTCAACATCAGCTGCAGGGGTGTTTCCAGATCCCACAAGAATATGATTAGCCACCCCTGGTGCTCTCCTCCTAACCAGCTTCTGAATAAGCATAAGTTTCTTGAGTTAATATCATCAATGAGAAAAGCTTAGTATAGTTACCTAGTTAAAGGACATATATAATGCAGATCCATATTTAAACACATACATATAATTTTACGATGTTGGATGTCCATACTAAACCTCAGCAAAGTTTTTTTAAACACAAGATACACAGTTGTTGGTATAATCCCATAACGTGGTTTCCTGCCGCTCTGAACGAGGTGTTACGAGAACTCTGCGAGACTTGGCCGAAACCTGATGACAGGTTCTCCAACGTATTAGAGCAAAGCATAGGGCAAAGTTGGAGGATATGCCGGGTGCCCTACGCAATGGGGAGAGGGGCCTTAAAGAGACAGCAGCTGAAATGAACTGTTTCAGGTGGATGCTGATATGAGTGATTTTACTGACACCAGTAAAATTAGATAAATAAGGAGGTTTATGAGCTACACATCTCCCAATGCTACTCAATAAGTGTACCAGCCTGACAAAATTAAAGGTGAAAGTAAGTATAATAGATCTCCTTTAAGGTTATTTATTGTGCGACTTTACCATTTCTTGTGTCAGAGGAAAGTTAAAATTAAACTTCAAGGAAGACAGACAATCAGGAGCAAATGACATGATGCGATTTGTTTTTTCTTCCATCAATTGCTAGAACTCTCTGCTATTAATCGTACTCACATTTCATGCTTTGTTCTCATCAGGTAGAGGACACGGAAAAACAATCATGAGTGATTGCTGTTGTCTCTCTGTGCTCAAGAAGAGCACCTTTTTTTTCTTGTTTGCTTTTTTTTGTCATCACATCTAAACAATACAGTAATCAAGTGGGACAATCGCATCACAATAACAATGTAGAGGTTCTGATTAGGTTTATCAGACGTGACTTCAATCAGGCTATGTGTTTGTGAATGCTTTGATCGTTTCATTGCTGCTGTTCATCTGGATACGAAAGTAAAGTAGGAGTTGAATAAACTCTTGCCCACCCAAAATAGAGTTGCAAGGCTGGCGCTCTACTGCCCCAGTTGCATTAATGTAGATCTAATGCATTCAGTGAAACACGTTGAAGTGAGGCTTCTGGAGGGGACGTCTGTAAAACAACCCGAGTGCTTTACTAAAAAATACTTGCTGTGTAGAGGCTTTGCAAGAGTCTTAAAAGTGCTATTAGTTAGTCCCCCTGAGTTCAGAGAAAATTCCTTTACATTTTATATAAGTGGGAAAATCCTCAGATACTGTTTTAAAGATAAATTAATACCTAATAGTAAAACAGTATCTGCACGACCTGATAGCTAAGAAAACCACTTTGGCATCTTTTTGTCCTATATCTAAACCTAAAATGTCTCTGATTTTGTCTTTGATTTACTTGTTAAGAAGATTTTCTAGTTTTAAAAGTCCTTGGAAAATACTCAAGTTCATGAGAGATAATTGAAGGTGTATTTAAATGTCAATTGAGCTGTTCAACCATGACCTTTGAAGAACAAGAGAGAACTGGGTGTGAACTTAACAAAAAGAAAAGAAAAGTCAGTTTATAAAAAAGAAATCAGTAGGAGAATACTGATATCTGTTTGTATTTGTAGCACCAAGCTAAGCTGACATAAAATACAAGCTTATCTAGGGAGACACTGCAGGGCTGTGGAACGGTGCACATACCTGTGTCTGTGAAGGCCTGAAGGTGCATCCAAACGACTGCTGCAGCGAGTCCAGGAAGGGCTGGATTTTATACAGGCCCTGATTGCTTCCCTGTGACGGCCGGAAAGCAACAATGTGGAAGTACTTTAGGATCTTCTCAAAACGTGCCTGGCTCATCTTCAAGGCGATGCTCCGGTTGCTGAAGAAACCCGAGCTCCAGATGCTGAGTACGGACTCACAGCGGTGCACACTTGTGGAGGTGACAAAGCCCAGGAAAGCCTTTATCTCTTGGGCTGTGACGGGACGCCAGACTTCATCCGAGCCGAAGCGCTCCTGGAACTTTTTGGCGTACATGTTAGTCTGAGTGACCATGTTTTGGATGCAGTTGTCTGGAACGAAGAGCTGGAAGAAGTCCAACGCAGTGGCGGTGGCCGGCATCTTCTGAGCAGGGCCTGGATGAGGACATGACGAGGAAAAAAAGTGTGAGAATCACAAGCAGATTGACGGATAGAGAGTCCCATATGGGCTAACTCAAAGCCAAACTGTCACTCTTTCCTGGTTCTTAAACTCTGGCAAGAGGCCTTCAATTTGATTGACTTTGCTGGTAGAAAAAGATTCTTCTTTTGTCACCGTACCAGAAGATACATTTTGATTTCTTGAGCAGTCACAGTCAAGGCTGTGTGAGATGCACACAAACCATTTATTGCTAATGTAAACTACACTGCCATCTCGTCATTACAGAGAGAACTAACAGAAGACAACCATTCATTGAGAAAGTCAGAATTGTTTTGAAGTGTCAGAAAAACACAGTACATTCACATTGTTGTGCTTTTTTCATGTCAAAGCCACAGCAGCTTTTAGTATGAATTTCACCAGCCCAAGGCAGCGGTTAGACTGTTTGTCAACACCACATGACAGCCACCCCACTGAACATTGTCACTGTGACGTGTTTTTGATGCGTGTGGAAGGTTTAAGTGTCTTGATCCTTTAGTGTTACGACAGGCAATGACTGAAAATCAAGCTCTGATCTGAAAACGGATAGAGCATGCAGCGATGAATGAAAGGCGTCTGATGTCTGACAGCATTTCACAAACACACACAAAGTATCTATTAAACATGGCAGACCTGTTATCCTTCAATAATTCCGAACAAGGGGTATTTGGTACTTGTGTACCAAGTATTTGGTATATTGTGTTGTAGCTCAACTTATTAGAAAAAAAAAAAATAGCACTAAGTTAGCATAAGCCATTAACTTAATGAAAATCATTCAGATGAAAAGGGTTAAAATAGGTAGCTAAAAATATGCACAAACTGTTAAAATAATCACTTAAAAGGGATAAGTAAGTCTAGAAAGGCACAGGTTAACAGTTTAAATAAGGAAAAGGATAAACGGTAAAAAGTTATTTTAAATGTATTGTTACCAGTGAAGATAGTGACCTGAAAGTAATCACCAGAAGTTTTCTAACAGAAGCTATAGACAGTTAAAAATTACCTTCAAGACATTAACTAACAAAAAGATCATATTGAAGTAATATGCATTTACAACTACAAATACAGATTTAAGTTAACAGGTAGCCTACCTATAGGATTTGGAAATAAAAAGAAAACATTTAAAATGGTTAGCTTAAACGTTGCTTTAAGTAACTTTTTAAATGGCACGCTGGATCCTTAACATAGTGTGCTTCAACATGTTTACAACTGTTAGCTGAGAAGTAACAGTTAAGAGTAAACTCAAAATAACAAATTAAAGGTTTAGCTTATCGTTACGAATGACAAAGTTTGAAGTTACAATATAAAAGGCAACAGGCTTCCTTTAAGAAACAGTTTAAAGGGTTAGCTTAGAGGTAGCAATGAAACTAGCTAGCTTGAAGCAACAGTAAAAGTGGTAAGCATATCATATCTTTCACATGTTACTGTATGTCAGAATATTATTAGTGTCTGTAAACCTTGTGACTTCCTATCTATCCTATATCCTAAACCTATTTTCATGTATTGTTACCTATGTATTGACACTTATAATTGACATGTTACCTCCTATTTAAAAGCTCTCTGCCTTTTAGGTGTCGCATTGAAGTCAATCATTCAATACACAATGCAGTGACTGTGATTGCTGAGTTTGTGCTAGTTAATAAGAGATTTACTCAAAAGGTCGTTGGGTCCCAGAGAGGGAATTTAGACAGAGAGTTAAAAACTGTAGGCTTAATTGAACAACACTATTCCTTTACTTGAGTATTTAAATGTAAAATTAAAGATAAAAAGTATGACACTTGAACCTTAACTGTTAAAGCTAGATGTGGAGGAGAGCAAGAAGAGAGAAATCACAAAACGAGGAGAGTAGAAGGACGCTCACAACGCTCCTTTTTGCAGCCAAGCTAGCAAAATTTGTTGGAGCACAGCTATTCTCTCATTTGCATACAATTAGAAAAAAGCTGAAAGTCAAATCCAGTGTGACTGCCTTGGAGCAGACTTAAAATCGATTAAAACATCATAGATTCAGATAGGATCTCCACCTAGGCGAAATGATTCATCTTCAGTACATTTCAAAGGGAAGCCAAAAATACAACCTAAGGATGATTTCTATGGCAAATTGGATTATTTTTGTTCCATAAGTTTTTCTTTATAGTTCATCTTGAGTTGAGCCTGAATCACTCTGACAAACATTTACATATTAATATTGGCTGCTATTTTTCCAAGAAGCTTTAAAATCTCATTTAACTCATTGCAAAACTGCACATATGATGAAAATTCAGACAGAAGTATAATCTGCATCTGGAGCTTTAATAACCGTGGATTTAACAAAAGGAGATTAAAGTGTTTGTGGGGGTTGGGGGTTAACCATTTATGTAGACAAAACATGCCTTGTGCTTAATTTTTAGCAGAATTTACACAAGAGCACCTAGACATACAGTACTGTATGTGCACTTTCTGGCTGTCTTCTCAGAGAGATCCTTGTCTAAAACACTAAAAAAAGAACCCAGAATAGCTGATTAGCAACATTAAGAAACAACATAAGAAAATGTTTGTTTTGTTCTTAAAAACCAATGCAGGCGTAGTTGAACAAAATGCTATGATTTTGCGGCGTCATTCAACGGCCCGCTATGGAGGCCGTAAGTTATTTTGCCACAAAGTGTTCTTTTTCTGTATTTCTATTTCTTATTTCCAAATGTCTCTGCAATGAAATGAGGCAAAATGCAGAGAAGACAAACTTTGAGAAATACACGTACAGTGAAATTAACCGACATATGGGCAGCACCAGTAATCTATCAGACGTGTCCAGCAAAGCGAATGAATAAGTAACTCTTTAATTCCTTCCAACATCACAATAAAGTGGTTATATAATCTGAAATGTGGATGTATGCTTCATAATCCTCCCCCTGGTCCTATATTTCTGCCTCATCCCCCCCTTGCACTACAGGGTGTGTTCTTAGGTAAACCATTTGCAAGCCCAATATGGTTTCCATCTACCGCTCCCTGTTTGAAAACCTATTGCTGCTGTAACTGTACAAAAACCCCATAACACAACCAAGTCGGAATATTTGGGAGTTTGCATGAGGTTGACTTGATGCTTTCTGATGGAGGCTGATGATTTATGTACGGGGTGCGCACAGTCTCCAAGGAGTGGAGCTGCCACTTCAACACTGTGTCAGCACTGTCACTGCTTAAAAGTAAGAAACATAGCGGGAGAGAGGAGTGGACAGGGAGACAGACGGACAGGTAACAAGAAGACAGCCAGACAGGTTTGCAGACAGCTAGACAGAGAAAATCCAGAGTGTGCATGATCAAAATATCACTGATAATATTTCCACCATGGACCGACTTAGTGGAAACCTCATCAAACTTAAGCAGCTTCTCATCCCTTGCTATTAAAAGCAGTGGAGAGACATATTTATGTAGATATGCTGGTGCTCAGGATCTTTCACTCTTGAGGCAGATTAAATCAGAGTTCGCTCTTAAAGCCTTGAAGTGTGATTACGCTCCCAGGCAGTTCTGCGTCCATCCAGTCGCGCAGCTCTTAATCATCCCAACCCTGATGCGGATGGCAGGACCACACCCACACTGACTGAGCTTGTGCAAACAGGAGCTAACTGTATCTTTAGATCCAGACCAGACTGTACAAAGCAGACAGACACACACACACACCTGCTGCCTCTCCATCTTAAATCAACAGAGCAAATAAAACCAACAATCTAATAGAGTGGGGCAGCACAGAATATACACAGTAAGTAAGGGAGTCTCCTATGAGCTTTCTCTCATCAAACTCCTTGTAGGACACCAGCTCCACTCAGTTTGGTTCAGATTATTTTGGATAAGTAAAATAGGCTAAACTCCTTATCTGAACTCTGTCTCACAATGCATGATACCGAAGTTAGCTTGATACTGGGGTTAATGGAAACGTCTTCAAATCCAGAATAAGGACAGGGATAAATAAAGTCATTTCAGATATTTTTTGGTGTCCTGCTGAGTAATCTTGCTGTCAGTGATGATCGCCATATCTGGTCTTTTTTTTAAACATTCCAGTGTAGCCAGCAATGCTTGGTTATTCAGAGATAGAGTACATCCAGGCAAAAACTTACTTGGTTGTGCGTATTCATTGTCTAAAGTAAGACTTGCAACTTGACAAGCAAAAATAGAGAGTTTGGAGACATCTATGGAACAATTGCTAGATGCTTCTGTGTTCAGGTGTCTAGTGATAAATCGTCATCATCAGACAACAGGTGATGGGTGCCGGTATAGCATTACATTCAATGTGCTCCACCTCTTTTGCTCTCCACACGGACAGTTTCCCTGCTTGAAAGCCAATGCTAGTGCACTACTCAGACTACAAACAGAAGCCTGAGTGCTTCTAACACCAAACAATCATATCCCTTTCCTACAGATTCTCTGATCATATGCACCTTCAAGGGTGTAACAGTGAAATATGTCACTGCAGAATGCCATTTCTACTATCACCTCTGCACCAGCTGGGAAAAAGTAGAATAGATGGCAGAGGACGTAAAAAATGAAGATGGTACCTGACACAAGCCTGCACCAGAAACCAAAACCAGGCTCCCTGCTCCCTATTGTACTACTAAGTGATAAAGCTGTTCTGCAGTGACAGCGCTGACTGTTGGGGCACGTTTGGCAAGCAGAGGGTTAGAAAAGGCACAAGAACAATAATTGAGAAGATGTTGTTTTTTTTTTCTCCCCCCAGACAGAGTGCTTTCAAACTGTCACGATTCACATGAGCAAGTGTCCCGTTTGCACACACGCATCCATGGGAAGGTGTGCAACCTAAATCGGGGTGCTTAGAACATGCATCTACTGCCAAAGCAATTATGAGTTTTGTAAATGAACTTGGCGCAGGAGGACAAAAGCCAGCATGTTTGGATTTCTGCATGAATTCTCCATACAAATGATGTTTTGTTCTGTGTGTGTGTGTGTGTGTGTGTGTGTGTGTGTGTGTGTGTGTGTGTGTGTGTGTGTGTGTGTGTGTGTGTAAATAAAACCAGAAGGGACAACATGCTGGTTCACTAAATTAAACAGCAGTATGTCTCCCAGCTCTGCCCTGCGACGAGAACACACACACACACACACCCACAGGAGAATGTGTACCAGAGCACCAAGGGGTGAAGTATCAAAGGCTAAGCGTTTGCTATTAACTTAATACGAGCAATTACAGATGCACTGTCACGCTTCACTCTGTCATTCACGCATGCACAGGGAGGATGCACGCACACACACGCATTTAGACAGAAATGCAAATGACAAAAGCAACCAGGTCTTCCAAATCAGCCTCGTGGTTCTGTACAACATGAGCGACAGAACCATGGACGTGGATTGCACTACATGTCCACCCATTCACCTCACACCACCCCTATTCTTCCCAGTAGCACGAATGACCTTACTCATTCTGTCGCCAGCATCACGTCTCACCATATGTCTCTTTGTACGGCGGCACCGTGACATCCTGCAGAGTCTCCGTCCAGCCTTCCTCCTCCGCCTGACTCCGGGACAGCGCGCCCGGGGGACCGGCTCCACTACTCCCGCTGTGCCCACTCTCCTTGTCGCCTCGTTTTTGGTGGTGGTGGTGGTGGTGGTGCTGCTGCTGATCTCCCTCGCCCGTTTCGGCCATGCAGTTATCGGAGTCGGAGTCTCCGGAGGTACTGTAGAAGGGATTGTCACTGCTGTCGTCCCCGGACTCGCCGAACACGTCGTCGGATATCTGCAGGCTCTCGTACCGGGAGCGGGCCGCTTCCAGGAGAGACAGCGCCTTCCGCCCGCACTCCGCCATCTCTCTCTGTAGTGATGATACTCTGCTTCCCCCCCCTTTTCACTCCCTACTTCTCACCCTTTCCACAACGGCTTGTGCAATTTGTCACGAACTAAAATCGTGATGTGGTTAAACCCTCCTCTAGCTTTCAGTATGACTCAAATTCCTCTTGCTCTGCAGGCTCGGATGCAGAGCTCCGGGCAGTCAGGAGAGTGTTGGGTCCGGAGAGCTGTCCGCGTCAAGGGTACTGAAATATTTCCGCCTCCTCGCTGTGTCTACAGCGCTGCGCACTGGGCAAAAAATTATAGAGAGTTGTAGCACAGCATCCGGGTTGAGATAACAGCGATTTCTACATAGCAAAGAGAAAATAGAGAAAGTAGTGACTGCTGCCTGCTGCATCACCTGACACCACAGCCTGCCCCAGTTGTCCAATAAAATGCATCTAATCTCATCCAACTAAGGGAGGAGCTGCTGATGGGAGATACGGGGTTTAATGCTGCTGAGAATATAGCCTACAAATCGTTCTCTCTTTTTCTTATTTTATTTTTCCTATTGTAAATTATATCCGTTACAGTTTAGATTGTGTTTAACTCCAAAATGATGCTTTTCCTTTCTTTGTAGCCCTGATCTAGTTGGGCCTTTACAATGGAACATGATTAAAATACAGTTTTCAGTATACCATAAAATTACGAATATGGAATAATGATAATATATACAACAACTAATACACAATTTCCATACACTAGAAATAAGTTATTTGAAGTAAAATAAGGGCAGTCATTGTTCCCTTGTATCCAGTAGCCTACTTAACCCTATTTATTTTTATTCTATATCATATGTATGTGTAACCCCTTCTCCCATAAAGCAGAAAACCCACTTTATACACTAAAATATGAAAATAAAATGTTGGACACAGAAAGTGACTGTTCCTCCATATTTTTTTTTTTAGTTTTTCATGTTATATCCAATTTGCACACCGAAACTTCAAACTTCTTTGTTTCATATAACAATCTCAACAAGCTTTATTAGTAGCCTAGATGTTTAGTATCCTATTGCTCCTACAATACAATACGATCTTGCTTAGAAGGTGAACTTTAGTGTGGTGTTGTACAATTTTAATGTTTTTTTTTTTTTTTTAATGTTTTAGGATTGACTTGGGATCAGCTAAACAATGTGAATGTCAACTCTGAAACCAATATAAGCAAGAAGTGCTCAGAAAAATCGACACACTCAATTAAATGAAAAAAAATATGTTATAAGATCAAAAGCACCACAGGAAAAAACAAAAATGAATGGAATTTCTAAAACACTTTACCCTTAATTTTTTTTGTAACTAAACTAGTTATTTATTTATTTTATCGAAGGCTGCAGCACAGTTACCGCGCACAGCCTCTAGAGGGCGCGAAAGTATAATCATATCCTGTAGTGTGTTCTCCTTGCTCTTCTTCGTTGGTGCTCTTGCCATGTTTGCGGAAGCTAGGTTACAGCAGCTAGCTGAAGGCTTGTAACTTACATATCTGTCACGTCGTAGCCGTGTTTTTATGTCCAAAATGAACCTACCAAAGGGACCAGATTCTTTGTGCTTCGATAAAGATGTTTTTATGAAGGCAAGTATCCTCTTGGTATTACGTGTCGTCAAACCCTAAAGACAGATATGATGTCAAGCCTGCTAGCATTTTGTAGTTCCCTGTTGATCCAGGATGCTCCTAGTCACTGTTCAATCTCTTCAGTTTGAAACAACTTGATTGAAATCTGGATGTTATTGTCTGTGTGGCTGATTACCAGCTGCTGTAAATCTGTGTCTCTGTGTCTGCAGGATGACTTTGATGTGGACCAGTTTGTGGCGGAGTGTCGGAAGCAGGTCCAGCTGGAGGAGATGAGAGAGGACCTGGAGCTCTATTACAAGCTGCTGAAGACGGCCATGGTGGAGCTCATTAACAAGGACTACGCTGACTTTGTTAACCTCTCCACCAACCTGGTGAGTTCGAAAATAAGAACTGTTGTTGTGCGTTTTGAACACCCAGCAGCTTGTTGTCAACAGGAGGCAAAGGAGGGCAGCTAGAACTCAGTGTCCAGCTTTATAATAATAATAATAATAATAGTGAACATGGTACACACACATGCACAAACAGGATCCTCTGGACATGCATTAATGGAGAGGTCTCAGGGTGAGGGGGCTGCCCACAGCGGGCGCTCCTGAGCTGGTGGGGGGGGTGGGGGGGGTGGGTGCCTTGCTCAAGGGCACCTCAGCAGTGCTCAGGAAGTGGACTGGCACCTCTACAGCTACCAGACTTGGTCGACCGGCGACCCTCCGATTCCCAACCCAAGTCCCTACAGACTGAGCTACCGCCGCCAAGAAAGATTCTTATAATGTTATAATGCCTGACAACTATCAGCTGAAATATTGTATATTCAGCCTATAAATCCAAAAGGCAGTGCTTTTAGTTTATCTTTTCACACATGTTTATTGTAGACAGATATGTATAAGGAATCTGCCGTGCAGTAAACCTCAGCATTAATAGTTGTTTGATTTATACGGAGTTTGGTGTTGTGTTTTGCTTAGAGTGATAATTTCTTAACGTTTTCTAAAAATCAGTTTGGTTATTGTTGAAAACGAAATTTCTTTAACTGTTACAGCAATCTTTAAAACACGGTGTTTTGCTCTTCAAAGCGTAAAAGTGAGCAGACCACCCAGTAAATCTGCTAGTTTGAGGGCTGACTTTGTATTTATTTTTAGAGCTCTGTTTCTTTGTTGCAGGTGGGGATGGACAAAGCCCTCAATCAGCTTTCTGTGCCACTTGGGCAGTTACGAGAGGAGGTTATGGTCTGTAATTGATACGTAAAGTCAGTAAGCTTTGATGAATTCACGCCACAGAGTGTTCATGCTATTCACGCGCCTGACTCTCTTGTAATTGCAGAGTCTGCGGTCCTGTGTGAGTGAGGTGATTGAAGCTATAGACAGCCAACTGTCCAAACAGGACGACCTGCAGAAAAAAAAGGTTTGGTTCCTCACCACCTTGTCTCAAATTTTTCATTCATTGTCAAAAAAAAAAAAAGAAAAGAAAAACGTGTATTTTACAATGCACTTTGATGGTCTAGCATGGTGTGCTTGTGATAAATGATCAACTTGTTGTTTTATCTATATGTGATGCTATGCAGATTATGAACCTGATTTCCTGTTTTTTTTCTTCCTATATTAGTTTATCTACCTTATCTAAATAAAATATTACAATTAAACTATTACTTTATCATCCATCAGGTGTACGTTTTGAGGCTGATCCAGGTGGTGCGCTCAGTGGAGAAGATCGAGAAGATTCTCCACTCACAGAACTCTAAAGAATCCAGCTCACTTGAAATCAGCAGGTGGGACACTGACATGTCAGCAAACTCTGTAGATAACCTGTCATTTCCTGTGTGCAGGTTATATTCCAAATATATTAAGTTTAAATACTTGCTTAATGCTATTTATCCTGACCAGGTATGGCATATAGGAAGTCAGTCAATAGATCATTTAGGTGGAATCAAGTCCTGTGTCCATGTTCTTTTTTTAGGCTAGAGTATGAAAACCTGACATTTCGGTTTTGTTTTTTAAGAAATGCATTTCCATGTAATGTCTGTAAACATGTCTGTGTATGTGTGCAGTCCTTTGCTAGCTGGTCAGATTCTGGAGAGGATTGCTACAGAATTCAACCAGCTGCAGTTCCACGCTGTGCAGAGCAAAGGCATGCCCCTCCTCGACAAAGTCCGACCTGTAAGTTGATTTAATTCAGTGTCAGGCATTTAAACAGCTGATGAACCGATAGCTCCTCACTGAATCAGTCAGTTCTTTGGCATAGATTCTCTACTGTCAATCATTCAGTCTTAAAGTTATTTGAAAAAGTTAATCAGTTTCTGTTCATTAAAATACAGAGAATTATTCCAAAACAACAGTATCTGTTCAAACTTGTTTTCTTTTGGTTGTTGTTTGTTGGCTGTTAATTTGATAAGTGTCCGTCCTCTTGTCAGCGTATCGCAGGGATCACCTCCATGCTCCAGCAGTCTCTGGAGGGTTTGCTGATCGAGGGTCTGCAAACATCCAACGTGGTCATGGTGCGTCACTGCCTGAGGACATATGCCACCATAGACAAGACTCGAGATGCTGAGGCCCTGGTAGGACAAGTGCTGGTAAAACCATACATGGACCAGGTAAATGAGCCTGCGTGTTTTAAGCCTCTGTGGATCCAATGGCATTTCTGCTTTTTTCTTAAAATATCAAGTTCATTTCTTCTCCTTCTTTTAGGTGATAATAGAGAAGGCGGTGAAGTCCAGTCCAAACGGTCTCCAGTTGATGTACACCAGATTGTTGGAGTTTGTTCCTCATCACTGCAGACTGCTTAGAGAGGTCACTGGAGGAGCTATATCCAGGTATTCATGATAACATGGCAGCAAATTCACTCAAAGCATGAGTGGATGAAGGAGTTCTCTGTTGTGGGTCAAATACTCTACTTTCATCTGTAAGGCTGTGGGGGCATCTTGACCTCACAATTTTGATAGTTATATTTTTTTATTTGCATATTTCTAACATGATTACAATTCAATATAAATGATATATTTAGATATATTTAACGTGTGGATGTTTCCTCTCACCTCAGTGACAAAGCTGACATCGTGCCAGGTTATGACTTCCTGGTGAACTCTGTGTGGCCCGAGATAATCAAAGCGATCGAGGAGAGGTTGGCCTACCTCTTCAACCCTGGAAACCCCGACATATTCTATGAGGTGAATTATTTCTTGTCTTAGTTTTGTTTATTGTGTTTCTAGCACACTATGCGCTGGTGGACTCAGTTGTGTCACCTGTCTGTTAAGTGAGTGAGTTAACACTTTATCTTCTGTTCTAGCGTTACAGTGCGAGCATGGAGTTTGTCCGGAGGTTTGAGCGTCAGTGCAGCTCACAGGCCAGTGTGAAGAGGCTGAGAGTTCACCCCTCGTATACCAGCTTCAACAACAAATGGAACCTGCCTGTCTACTTTCAATTACGGTACGATTTGCTCAACACCAACTCTGCTCTAAACATAAAGCCTACAGATAACATTGTGTGCAGATCTACCCATGTAAAATGATTAAGTGAGTGAGTTTTAGAGAAAAATGGTAGGCTATTTTTTTTTTTAACCCTTGACTGAGCCAGGCTGTTTGTTTCCAGCATCAATGTAGCCTTGTATTAAAATGATAACATGAGATTTCTAGCAAGCTTCTCTTCCAATCATCAACAAGAAAACATAAGAGTCTATCTTGAAGCAATCTATTTGCAATCACAGTCAAACACATACACAACCTGATATTCCTTCATTTTTACTGGTTGGGAATGGACTTAAAGGTGAGTTTAGACCATCAGCTTAAATGTAGAAGGTTAGATGTCAGTTAAGGTTGAATTTCAGCACAGCATGTCTTTTTGAAGAATCATCTAGTGTTGCTTTCAGTACTCAAGAGACAAGCTTAGATTAAAATTCCAGCCTCTCAGCTTTTTTTTTTTTTTTTACATAAAAAAAGTTGGCAGACGTTCACATGTTTAACAAAGCTCAATTTGATAAGAATCTAGAAAAATGCTGAAGTTTCATGCAGAATGATGAAAATGTGAAAAGTCAAGGATGTGTATCAGCTTATTACTGAACATCAACGTGACACTGGACCTTGACTTAGTGTCCATTGATCTGTGTGAAAAAGAAGAGAATTTCTTCTGTTTGTCAACCTCCCCATGTCCACACATAAACACTCACACTGTAAAGATAAGAGCTTGTGTCCTCATTTCACAATACAGCTTTTCGGGAAATTCCAAAGTTTCCAATGCACACACATGTCATGGGCACAGCTGATGCGTAAGCTCGTGACTAATAGATTGTGTTGTTCTTTCCTTATTTGTATGTCTTGTCCTTTTTTCAGGTACAAGGAAATAGCTGGAAGTTTGGAGAACGCCGTAAGTGATGGACTAGAGGCAGCGCCAGGTATAAACGTATTCTCTGTTATGATCACTTGTGTTAACCTAATGCCACTTGAACTGCACAATCATGGTGTTCATGTCTGTTCACTTCCAGCTGGCAGCAGCACCTACCACCTGCAGGTGTCTGAGGTGTTGTGGTCCTGCCTAGTGAGATGTTGGTCAGACAAAATCTACCTGTCACCTCTGGCCCATCGCTTCTGGAAGCTCACACTGCAGCTTTACGCACGATATGCCAAGTTTCTTGATGAGGTAAAAAAAAACAAAAAAAAAAACAGATGAGGACTTTAAAGATAATTTTTTAAACAAATAAACAGACACATCGCTGTTACCCCAAGCACTTACTCCTCATCTCCTTTGGTATCCTCACAGGTGTTAACAAAGACTCCAACCCCAGAGGCGACCAAAGAGCCAACCAGGCCTCTGCCCAGCTCAGCCTCCTCCACCTCCAGCCGCACATCTTTGGAGGAGGGCGGCAGCGAGAGTGGGAGTCCTGTCTCTCTGTCCACTAAACAGCTGGTCTACATCGCAGCTGACATCCAAAAGCTGCAGGAGAAGGTGTGCGCACAATATTAAGACATTTATTCACCAAAGTATATCCAATTTACATGCTTCTACATGTAAACCTTAAGGGTTAACCGTGCACAAAATGATATGTCAATGACAAAGTGTTCCTTTAAAACAAAACGAAAAATGCAAATTTTTTCTCAGATTCCAGAGTTGTCAGAGATGGTCAGACAACGATTGGAAGCAAACGGATTCAAAAACTTTGCTCTTGTGGAAGGTGAGCTATCCATCCAGTGTATATCATAGTAATGAAGCTTTTCACACACTTTTCAATGTTTGCTTGATCTTACTCTTAAATGTTGCATCTGGAGATAAAGGTAGAAAAAAAGCTGGGGGGTTCAGTACACTTGTAATCACTTGTGTTGCACTTGCATTGATTCATAAAACAGAAGCTGGAATACAAGCTTAACTTCAACACTTCCCAGGAAAGGGAGTTTGAAGATTTCTGCACATTATCTACTGCCGGCCCATTGTTATGGAGATCATGCCCAGAGGCACGAGTCAGGGCAAACCTTAATCTGTTGTTTACTGACATTAAAAATGCCATGGTTCAACCCTAACAGCTTTTTGAAAATGTCATCTTTAAAGACAATATCTCTGCCACAAAACACATTATCATTAACTAGTGTTTTCTTCTATGTCAGATGCTCTTTCAGACTCAAAGGCTTGCCTGTCGAGAAGCATTCCCACGCTGAACACAAAGATGTCCCAGCATCTGACTGAACGCAGTTGCCGCTTCCTGAAGAGCGCCTCTGAGGTTCCGAGACTCTACCGCAGGACTAATAAGGTCAGTGAGGCGGCAAACATGCGCACATGTCCCTCTGTGCTGCTTCATGTCTTCAAATGTCTTCAGAACAATCATTAGGAGCATTGCTGGCCTGACTAAGACAAAACCTGGAGGGATAATACACTGGGTACCATGTCGTGGCATTAACGTTTTTTTCCTGATGAAAATGTTATAATAGACGGGTCACTTTTGCCATATTTAACATGCATTGACAAGTCAGATTCTCATGAAAATCAGATTATCCTGAATGACAAATGATTTTAATATAACTTTTTTTTCTCAACATTAACAAACAAAATAATGATTTGTTATGGATGGATAGATGTCTTTTGTCAGTATCTGGCACCAAAAAAGCATGTTGATTATTTCCTAGAAAAGTGCTGATGACTTATCCTGCAGTCAGGGAGCATATATTTATCACCTATACAATGACATGCCTTCAAAATCAGCAGACATTTATTGATCATTTCTGTCTTTTTGTGCCTTCATTGGAGAGACAGGACAGTTGATTGAGTCAGAAATCGGTGAGAGAGAGTGTGGGGAATGATATGCAGGAAAGAAGCCACGGGTCGTAATCGAAACCCGGGCCGCCTGCTCTGAGTACTACAGCCTCTGATACATGGGGCACACAAACGAACCGCTCGGCAACCTGCACCAGTAACCTTTGAATCAGTGTTGTGGTACCGAGTCCAGGACCCCAGTCCAGGATTTGGACTTGAACCCTGATTTTAAGGAGTTGTGACTTCACTCGAGCATTAAATACATTTACTACAGTGAAGAACTGAAGCCCGTCTTAGCTCTCGGCTCATACTCAACCTTAGGGATTCGGACTTGGACTTTTTTTGGTGACTCAGAGTCAAGGTTTGGTGATAGGACTACAACACTGCTTTGAATACGAATGTGCTAATAAGGTTTTATATACTCAACTTTTTATTTTTATTTTCATTTAAGTGGCAGTGGATATCAAATCAGATTGTTTGCTCAAGATTTCCTTCGCCAAAAAGCTTCAAATTCATGTTTACATTACATTTCATAGCTGTACATTAAATGAAAATAAGATGAAACACGGTGAAAACATGACCTGGCTTTCTGCATCCTCAACAAGAACTTAATGCTGAAACCTTTAACATGAACTATCAACCAGATTCCTTAACACAACCTAATGTTAAAATTGAAATTGTTACAGCCAAAATGTTTTTAAAGCTTTGCTGTGATTCAAACATTCTTTTGATCAGGATGTGCCGGCGCGTGCTTCAGCCTACATGGACAACGCCTTACGGCCATTACACCAGCTGCTGACCGACTCGACCGGGCTGGTTACCCCCGCCACGGCGCAAGAGTGGCTGCGAGTTACGCTGTCAGAGTGCACACAGAGGTTAGCAATTAAACACACACCTGCAAAAACAAACGGGCTCATACTGGGTCCAAGTTTTGAGGAATTGAAATGTATGGCCAGTGCCACTGTTGTTTAATAAAATGACCTTTTCCAGATTTAGTGCTAGTGAAAGACGATATTTCTTTCTGAAGGTGGTAGCGTTTATTTATTAAGATTTCTTTCTTGCTGCATCCAATTTACATTTTCCATCTCTCTTGTGTTCAGGTACTATGAGACAATCTCTGAAGTGCTAAGCTCGGTGAGAAAAATGGAGGAGAGTCTGAAGCGACTGAAGCAAGCAAGAAAGGGCGCGAGCACGGCTACAACAGCGGGAGCAAACGGTGGACCCACTGACGACAGCAAGATCAGACTTCAACTTGCACTGGATGTGGAATACCTGGGAGAACAGGTCGGTGGCACATGCTAATACCAATATGTGCTGACGAATGAATATTAGGTTCTGTGACAAAGTGCACCGTCCCGTAGAAATTATTGGATTTTCTCTCTGTACTACACTCTTGTTTTATTCTTTGTATGTTTCAGATCCAGAAGATGGGTCTTCAGCCAAGTGACATCTCCATGTTCTCCACTCTGATGGACCTTGTAAAAGAGGCCAGAGAGCTCGCTGAATAGAACCAGGGAAAGTAGACTCAGTGGTGACTGAAAAGAATGAGCTTGCTGCACTTAGCCCTGCATTTTCTGAAGACTTGATAAGGAAATCAAAGGATCTGGTAATTGGTAATGATGATCGAACCAAGAAGGATGACGGACAAGACCTGACAGTACTGAGATCTTTTTTTTTAACCCTTTCTTACCAAAAGACGTTTGTTCAATGCCGATATTAAAACCAAATTGCACAAGAAGTCTCCAACGGGAGCTTTTCAGGAAGTTGATGAATGAGAGTGGATCATCATTACTTCTACTGAAGGCATGCTAACGAATGAGGCTTTATGGTGCTGTGATAATGAAAACCTTTTCACCAAATGAGTGCCGCTGGTTGCTCGTACCAAACACTGCTTTATGGATCATTCTTGTTCGGATCACATGTTGGGAAACAACACTAAACTGTAAAGACAGAACATGAATGTCTGCTACTTGGTGAAGGATGAATCTAAAACAAGACTTTTATTGTGATTTAAAAAAAAAAAAGATACAAATCTAATGTATAATATAATTTCTTTAAAATTATGTAACATAACATGGGATTAAATGAAGAACTATGGGTACTGTGTTTTTGTCTGTGATATTAAAAAAGCAGTATTTGGCTACAAAGGGTTGTCATATTTGAAGGAAGTAGTCAGAACATTTAATTGAGTAAAGGTACAAATACCAAATTCTAAATATACTTTGACAAGTAAGTCATTGAGGTTTACATTTAGAACAGTATGACCAGACCAAGACCAGAGTGCTCCGAGACAAGACCAAGACATTTAGGGATCGGTACTGAGTCAAGATCAAGACCCAGGCAGGGCGAGACCGAGACAAGACCTAGACGATAAATATCACTGACAAATCCTCATTTTGTGTGCAGCGTGTCACTCACTTAGACTGTAACACCTGGAAGGTTGCGGACGTAACCGGGGGGATAAATATTGAATTATGAATGAATTGAAGTTATTTGTTATTTAAAAAGAGGCGTTTTCCTTCTAATCACATTAATGGTCTTAAAATAGCCTATCAGCTGTGGTCTTGACCGGTTTTGATTTAAAATCTGGAGTCCACCCAGTCTGACATCAAGACAAGTCCAAGAAAAAATTGTTCTATTCCGAGATGAGCCCAAGACCTTCAAAAAGTGGTCATGAGAACGGTTTTGAGACCAAGTTGGATCTCGAGGTCTAAAACACTTACTGTAAATTAAAGTATTTAAAATATTCAAAGTAATATTCCTCAATGAAGAAGAGAAGCATCTATGGCTGTTATACTATGATATATATTTTAATCTATGGGTTAAGAACAAGCAGGATTTTACTGCAGAAGTTGGTTTGAACTATTTTGTCATATTAATGTGTTTATGATGGCTTAGTCTTATTTTTGTCCATTAGTTGATGGAATTTATGGTTTAAAAAAAAAATCTGATCAAAGGAAAGTATAAAAAAACGGCTTCAGCATAACCTAAAGTAACTTCTCCACAATGTCTGTTTCACTAAACACAATCAGTAGGTAATAATTGAGGGGAGTTTATCATTTGAGAATGGAGTTTTATCTTTGAGCTAGCTAGCAACAATCTTCCTTGTAGTAGTTGGTGAGAAAGTGATTCTGTGCCACATCTCAGTCCGTCACTGCAAAGTTAAATGACCTGTTGTTCATTTAACGCTCTCCATTTCCATAGACTTGTCTCTCCTGAGTTTTTATTATTGACACACTACACATTTAAACCATTTAAAAGGGTTTATAGCGGAAGTCCTGCTTAGAAAAGAAAGACTCAATGAACTTAAGTGAGATACAAATGTTTTATTACAGCAAAAATCGAAAAAAGAAACCAAAATAAACTCTTAGTTACAATATACAACGTTTTAGTCATTCATCGTAGAGAATCATGGGTACTGTAACTACTCTACAGAAAAATACTGTACAGGACTCTGCTATATTAATTTTACAGCTGAAAAAACAAACAACTAAACGGTTTTAAAAAGGATTTAAGTAACAGGTTATATACTGAGTCAAGGAACCACGTTCACTCCTTTGTTTGTGAAGAAAGGTTAAGGCAACACTGTTGAATACTAACAGATCCTTTGTAAGTAGTATTGCCTCTTTTTGTGCATATGATCCAAATGGAAAGTCATCTGAATTATTGATTTCAACTCCCTAAATTAACGGTAAATACAGGCGATGAAGTACATTAAAAAATGAGCTGGTTATATTTATGGAGGTTTTTGTAGGTTGAAGTTCTGTTTAACTCTAGAGGGTCGGGTTGGTGATCTTGCCGAGCATGAGGATGGCGTTAGAATCTCCTTCGATGACAGAAAAAAAGAACGGCCGGTTGATGGACAGTTTCAGTGGGACTCCTGCCTCTTGGATCTTATCCTGAGGTTCTGCTCCTTCCTCTGACATCTCAAACATGACCTTGTTGAACGCCTGTATGGAGACACAGAGATAAGTGACTGATGTGCATAAACACAGAGAATGTTTAGTTGGAAAATAAAAAAAGTGAGCACCTACCTTGTTTATAGTGAAAGGTTTGGTGTTGCTGAGTTGGTTGAACTCAGCCTGGGACCCCAACAGTTTGGCCTCAATTTCTGGATCCATGTTGGTCAGTAGGTCATGCATATCAGTGATTGAAGACATGGAGAACTTTGGAAGTGTGAGCTCCAACAGACTGAGGATGGGCAGAAGGGTATATAGTTTTAGGTTTCAGACGAGCACATAGACTTATTTGCGACCAAAATATAACAATACTTTATTTATATGTATTTATAGATTAATTCAAGCTAAATGTTAAGTGAACTTATGTACTTATATATTTGTTTGATACTGATATTGAATTAAGCCCATTACAATTAACACTGAATGCAACCTTACTGTGTAATAACTCTTGTAACAATGTCTTGGTGCACAAAGTGTTTATAGTCTTTATTATCATTATTGCTATTATAATTTATATTGTATTATATTTCTAAAATCCTTGTTCACCCTTAGTAGTTTTTATTTGCATTTATTTGCATGCAACGTTTTTTACTTCTCTTCTTGTAACAAGTGAATTTCCCTCATAGGTTCAATGAAGCTTAACCAATTTTATCATATATTTTCTGGTCTTCTCATCATTCAAAGCGCTTTACACCACATGTCAGCAGTCAACCTTAAAATTAACATTCATATGGCTACACCTCTTCAAACAATTTGGGGTCCAGTATCTTTCCCAGACACTCTTTTTCATGAGGATTGTCAAGGTTAAACAATCTGTTGATTACTAGACAACTCCCTGCACTTCAGAGCAACAGCTAAGGTATTTTAACTCTAATTTAGGAATACAAATACAGACTGCAGAAGTGGCTTTTACAAAAAGTGTCCTGCAACAAGTTCAGCTACATTAAAAAAGGCTTACAATTTTAGAATAAACAATTCAATACAAAAAGTTACAACATAACACCATTAAAAAGTGTTTGCTGCTGGAACTGCTTAAGCTTAGCAAGAAGTCCAGATAATGATGACAATAAAAGGCTGAAGATGCTTAGGATTTCCAGTTCCTCAAGGAGGGACTATCAACAATACCCACCCTTCCTGGAGGTTCTGATACCAGTCAGACATGACATCGGTGCGGAGCCTCGACTCTATGTCGAGCAGGGAAGCCTTCTCATGAGGCAGCACAATCAACATGTAGGACCGCTTGCTTAGGGACAGCTTCACAACTGTGCAACGACGAACCTTGGTGGTATGGAAAGGGACATTTTACAAATCTTTCCACTTAATAGGCTTTGGGAACACAAATTTGCAAAAGTATATCTCAGATTTTACATATTTAAAAGCTCCTGAACTAAGATTTACCTTATCATTGATGAAGTGGTACTGACCCGTGTGGGTCATCAGTGGGGCCATTACTGTGGTTGATTCATCCACATGAAACTCCTGCATGGATGTCCTCTCTGGTTGGAAGGCTGTCCTCCAGTTGCCTGAACAGACATGGCCAAAGAACACAATCAGGTACTGCATTAGTTGAAAGTTCAATAGGCATTGTTGTCTGCAGGTTGTAAATTTGGTACGTCAAAGACCAATCTGCCAATGATAAGCATGTGTATTCTGAATAACAAATGCACAGAAAATGTAGTGTTATTCTGTTTGTGATAAGTGATCAGATATTTCTTCCTTCCTTCTAGAATTAATGAAAGGCGAAAATGCTAAATGCTGTTGATTTAAAACAAAATCAAAAGACAAGCTAAGTCTTGAAATTAGATATCCGATGTCATACTTTAAGTCTCAAACTGTGCATTCTACAAAACACACTCAACAGAGGTCTCAACATAAGAGAAGAAGAATCTGACCTTGGAAATAGAAGGACGTAAGGAACAGAAGGTCGCTGCTGGGGTTCAGCTCATTGAAGATGCTATTCACCTTCCCGCCGGATGTATTGTCCACAAAGCTGTTCACCAACTGCTCTGCCTCCTGAGGTTTGGAGAAGTCAACGCTGCGGATGAACGAAGTGTCTGAGAAGTCATGTGTGCCTTGAATAAAGTCCTCGGACAGTTGAGCATCCTGGCGAGAGAAGGTCCACACCTGGTTTGTGATTTCGTCTTTGGGTCCATCATCCACCAGAGAGTTGATGCTCTGCAGGGTCTTGAGGACCTTGTGTCCGTCCACTAAGGACACACAGTCCTCTTGGTCAGTGTCGCTGCTCAGGCCCAGAAGAAGCTGCAAGGAAAGGAGCGAATTGGGAAACATTTAGTTCATTGATTGAACTCACAAGACTCATTTACAGGATAGATTACAACAAGCATACCAATCTTTCACTCATTCAAAAAGCACACTTTAAAAAGGGAGTTGTTTCCATACCAGAACCAGTATGTGCCACGCAAACTGCCTAAAATGCGGTATCAAGAATTGGCCATAATGCCAAAACAATCTACAGGTTTTAATCATGCTGTTAGCAGAGGGATTATTGAGATTGGCTCAAGTGTTGGTATCACAATCAGTATAAGGCAAAAATGGTAATAGTAATGGCTATAAGACCTGGAAAGAGCTTGCTGTCCTCTTTGAGGCTCCCAGGTAAAAGGTGACGAGGGATCCGTAGGCGTTGACTGGAGAGAGGAGGGTGTTGGTGCTTTGCTGTTTGCTGCTGAGAGCCTGGTACATCCTTAGACCCAAAGAGTTTAGAAGCTGTGCCAGAACCGCCGTCCTCTCAGTGATGTTCTGCTTCTGTGTGTCCACTTTGGACAGGTCCCTGCTGTCTGGTGTTAGGACTTCCATATCAAGGGGAGCCACTGGAAGTGTGCTAAGGGGCTTGGATGTCTGGGAGTGCATGGTCTCACAGCTGACATTTTCAGCCGCAAAGAGGTGGAAGGGGTGGATGTAGACGCGGTTTGCTTGGCTTCCTGAGAGGTAGCAGCATAGCAGGAGGGCTAGAAGCAACAGCTGCAGAATCTTCATATTTACGTTGTGTTGGTGGTCACCTTAGAATGATTTCTTCTGTGGAGGGAGAAAGATATTTTTAGTTTCAGATTATTTATGTGTGAACTGCCAGATTTTTTGTGAGCAATGAGTAATGGGTCGCCAGTTGAATGGTACATTTAGTTGGAAATCTGGCTAAATCTGGTTTTCTGACTCCGACAGGATTGGCTGGCAGGAACATTGGACATAAAGCAGCATGTCAGTGATGGATTGATTGCTTTGTGTGTCCTCCGTCTTTCTGGTCAGTGAATGACAGCAGGCATTACCCTTTGCAACGGAGGTCGCATAGATAATGAAGACGCATCTACTACGTGCGTCTATGTGTGTGCAAATTTGAAGAGTGTTTACTGACTTAAACAATATGGTTGTTGCCTATTTGGATCATGTTAAAGCAGTGTTTAGATAGGGAATGCACAGTGAGAGAGCTTTAAAAGTCATCACCATAAAATGACTCAACTGTTCCCTTTGACAACATTTGTCAGTATTACTTTAGAATCTAAAAGATTTTAAAAAATTAACACAAAGATAAAGTATATTACCATAAATAAATATTCTACTCAAGTTCATTGAGATACATTCCACAATTTCCTTTCAGGCCATTGCATCTTATTGCTGGAGCTTCTGAGGATTGCAGAGAAACCATTGTTTATAGTTGTTTGAGCTGACAACGCCTCTCCTCATTTTACATTTATTTGCTTTAAATGTGTGAAAGTGAATGCTCTTATGCAAAAAAAAAAAGGACTTTACCCTTGAGTTGAATATGCAGAAATGTGGACTGATGGACTTTTGGAGGAGCTGAGCAAACACTAGATTGTCCACTGTTTGGACATGTACCATGGGACATGGCCTTGGTCTTTTATCAAAAAAGCTCTCAAATGTTCTTATACACAAATAACCTACCTGTGTACCTGATGACTCCATCACAGTGATTTAAAAAATGGCTTACTCTTGATTGCTGTTTTTAAGTGTGTGTCCATATTCAGAATTCTGATGAGCACTACAATATGATGGGATTGATAATAACCTTGGGTTCAAGTCGAAACATTACAGCAAAAGTACTTTTTATTGCTATGAATAATAATGATAATGATAATAGTAACCTTTATTTACAGAGCACTTTTTAAAATCAAGTATAAAGAAGATAGTTGTCTAGAAAGTTTGTAAAAACGACAGATGACAGAGGCGGTTTCTTGAAAACCAATTGTATAAATTTGGAACATGATTTGATGGTTTGGAAGAATAAAATGGTGAAGTCCAATCATTCTCACTCAGATAGTTCCCTTAAATTTGGATGATTCAACATTCAGAAGCAATGTTTGGAAACATTTTTTAAAAATTTGCTCTTACCTTGTGTTTCTGCTGCTGCTGCTGCTGAGAGTGATCCTGAATGAGGTCCCAACTCTTCTGCTCCCTAATTTAACCCCGCCGGCCAACCAGCCGGTGCTCCCACTCTGGTTACTGATTAACCAAAGCAACATTGAGTCAGGGACTCTGCTGCCGTGACTCACAGCCCGCTTTGTACGGACGTGCTTCTTCTAGAGATAAATAGGTCTGACACAGATAGGAAAGAGACCACCCAATGTCCCCTCCACATGTTGACATGACGCAAGCGCACCCTGGATGGGGGTTAAAGGAGAGCTGGTTTCACAAAGGAGCAGTGGGGCGTACAGGGACAGCTAGGTTTGTTTGTGTTTGAGTGTGACTCACTGAAATGTCATCAGATTGTGGAGATAGTTATTTGTGAAGAGGGAACAGTGCTTGTGATTAAATGTGCACGTTCTTCAAAATTTCGCATAACATAGGGGTCAAACAAATTTGAAGCAAACAAGTCTCAATCCTGAATCACTTGTATCTATAAGATAAGAACTTTTAGGAACTGTAAATAGTATGGGAGCTGTGTGGAAATTTACAAAGCTCTTCAAGATATTTATACGAGTTACAGTATTCTCCACAACTATCAACCTCCAAGATATGATTTTGGTCTGTATAAACTGTGTAAACTGAAGAGAATTGGACCAATCTCAGAACCCTGAGGTACTCTTGTTTTAGTGTTTAGAAAAGATGATTTATCAAAATAAACGTTACTCAACTAAGATAGCAGTTATCTTTATGAACTTGGCTTTCTCCTGTGTTTCTTTTATAATCTATAAATGATTCATATGATCAAATCCCTGACATAAATGCTAATCTGTTATTTACAGTGACCATTGAACTACCTTTAATGATAGGTAATATAACAGAAAGGTTTTATTTCACAACAATGACCTTAAAATCCACTTTAATTATTAGCAATATAAGAGACACTGACTTGCATTCAAGCTTAATGAGCTCCTTCAAAAGTGAGAAGTACTAACTATCTAGAGCAGGAAGGGAAGAACATGCAGAGTGTTGAGGGTTGGAGTTGAACCTTGGCAGCCAGCTTCTAGGACTACAGCATCTGTACATGGGGTGCCAGATTTTAAATACTGCTTGATGTCTTCTTATCTTGTGTTTTTGAGGTTTTTAAATGCTGCTTCTATTGAGACTACAATGACAATAAACTTCCTTATGTCCTTATTAGATATTTTCAATCAAATATAGGGTTTCAATAATTTGCAACTCATCACATTCTTTGTGTTTTATTTACACTACCTTTTTTACACAACCTCTGAACTTCAATATAAATTATGGTTGTTTATTACAGCTAGATTTGTAGGGCTAACAGTGGGTACTTGGAAAAGAGCAAACATGTTTCAGATGTTCTTAATAAGCATGCAAATATGTTTTACAAGCTGTATGGTTTGTATTTGTTATTTAGAGGCAACATCCTTGAACGTTATTAGGAAGATCCTTCACACACACCTGATTCAACAAGGCGGGGTACACAGGATTTTCTCATCAGACAGAGAAACATAACCTCACGTCATGTTTTATGACTCAGGTTTTTATCTTTTATCAACATCCTTTTAGTGACAATAACTGATAACGGGAAGTTGAGGGCTGTGCAAAAATGAAAGTAACTTTATGTAACATTGAAAGAACACCATTCTTACGCTGACATCAGAAAACTACTCAAGCAACATTTGTGCATCTTCTCTGGTCTCTTATCAATGTAATAATGAATAGGATTCAAATGGATGCTTGGAGGGGTATGAACATATATTTTGAAATTCTAACTGGAATAGATTTTTATTCATGACAAATGAAAAATCCATCCATACAATTTCTTCCGCTTATCCGAGGTTGGGTCGTGGTGGCAGCAAGCCCTGGTTCACCAGGACAGGCAAACCCCTCCACCATGTTAAGGTGGCCATTCTTGGAGGGCAAATGCAAAAACTAAAATTGTTAAAAAGAAATAAAGATTTAAATATTTAAAACATATTGAATTAAGAATAGCTCTGACCTATCAATTCCAACTCCCTGTTACCACCACTATGTCAACCAAAACACAGAATATAATATATTTGTTTTATATTATTTTATATTTGTTTATACTGATATTATCGTGGACTTACATCTACAGCTTACATCATATTTGAAAAACAAAGTTTTAAAGGCTACTTGAGGATAATAGTAATATTGTATGTAATTTAAATATTCAACCTTTAAAACACTGATACTATGTCATGTACAGCAGTTACCAATAGATGCCAGAAAAATACAAAACCCTGCATCCTTAAATACAGAGAATTTAACTAATGCTAGAGACCAAATGCTGACGCTCACAATGCCAATGAATGTCTAGCAGGTACAATGTTCAATTTAGCATGCTAGCATTTGCTAAATAGCATTAGACACATTAGTTTAACAAGGTTTTGTATAAATAAAAATCTGCAAAATGTTTTGCTTTTTTTATTTATTAAGATAATGAATTTATCTGATTTGTTTATGTGTGAATGTTTACAGGACAGTTCAAATGTACTCTATGCTGAGGCTTTATTTGAACATTTTCAGATATTCACAGACATGTGGTGAAATACTTGGTTACCAATATGCATATTTCATCCTTATTATCAAAGGCTATACAAAGCCATCATTTATTTTGAAACATACTTGTGACAAAGGCTTTATTTCACTGTAAATAAATATTTATATTTATGAAACTTTATGTCTACTTGTTTTTTTTTTACAAATACAAAGTCTGTTTTGACTGTTCACACAAAGTAATCCCAAAAACGTTCTTAGTTTTCCACTTTATCTTGAATTTTATTTTTTTTGAATGTTAGCTCTTGACACTATTTTTCAGTATGAAGGTCAGAAGTAGAGACTCAAACATCAGAAGCAGATTTGAGGTATACATGCATAATTGGTGCTTTACTCTTTGCTCATTTGCGAGTTCCCTAAAACGCTCATGAAGTTTTACTGTATCACTAAAAGAAATATGATTTAACACATCCTGCTGTCAGAGGTTAACAATCTTTCAGTGCTCTTAATGATGGATAATCAGCTGTGTCTTTCTCACGACAATGACTGTGAGCAATCTATCACTGTCACTATTGTTGGTATCAGAAACTTTATGGGTACTTCACCAGACTATTTAAGCTGCAATGTTCAGCATCTGAAGCAAGTTGGGAGCTGAACACAGTAACCATGTGGACTCTTTTGGTTCTTTGCAGTGTGATCTTCTCACACCCAGTGCAAGGTAATGTGCACTATTTTATTATTGTTATGTTCGTATTAGATAATTCCACAGATCAGACTTGCATTTGCCGGTTACTTGCAACATTAGACTGATTAAATACACTATGTATTTGTTTGGATAGCAACTCCTAAAGAGGGTTTTTATCACTGTTGTTACTCAAACTGTCATCAGCCAGTGTTTTTATTGCTCTGACCCTTCTGTTTGTCTGTTTTCTCATTACTCATCAGGTGAAAAAAGATGGACTGAAGAACAACCAACGGACTACTCAGGTATTGAAACACCAGCACAACCAAACAATTTGAATGCAAAAGCTCCAAAACATTATGTTGACAGAATTGTAATTGTTTCCCTCAGCTCAGCCCTCTTGTCGTTACAATTGCGGCTTTCACATGGGAAGCTGCTCCTGCTCCAGCTCCTGTAAACTCTATGGCAACTGTTGTCATGACTACTACTGTGAGTATCATGTGTCGTGCAACGTTTAGTAAACTTGGATCAAAATTTCAACCAAAAAAATGCTGACACTCATGTTAATTTTGTCAAACAGCCTGCTGCTATTACACACTCAAACATTATACTTCAGTAACTTAGACTACTTTAAAGTCCTGCTGCTAGAGGATTGAATAGCAATGAGGACATGGTTTGGCAATGTTTGTTAGTTTAAGATTCAACAGACCTGTGAGCATGTGTATTTAACTCAATTTCAAAAAGTGAAAAAAGTTTGGAATTGATTTTAACCGCCCCTTCTCTTTCATATAGCTTACTGCAGCTACATCACTGATTCACCAGTCGAAACCACAACAGGTGTGAAAATCTCAAAACACAGTATATGTGGAAAATGTGACCATCATAATCCGCTCGAAAAAGAGCTTACTGATTCTTTTTTTTTAAACTTCTCTTATACGTCGCTCAGATCAGCCTTCGTGTCTCTACAACTGTGGCGGACACATGGGAAGCTGCTCCTGCTCCAGCTCCTGTGAATACAATGGAAACTGTTGTCATGACTACTACTGTAAGTATTAGCATGTAAAGCACAGCAATTGTTTTTTTATCATCCAAAGTTATACTGAAACTAATGGTCGATTTCCCCCCCCAAACAGCCTGCTGCTATTACACACTCAAACATTATACTTCAGTAACTTAGACTACTGCAAAGTCCTGCTGCTAGAGGATTGGATAGCAATAAGGACATGGTTTGGCAATGTTTGTTAGCTTAAGATTCAACAGACCTGTGAGCATGTGTATTTAACTCAATTTCAAAAAGTGAAAGAAGTTTGTAATTGATTTTAACCGCCCCTTCTCTTTCATATAGCTTACTGCAGCTCCGTCACTCATTGGCCAGTCGATCCCACAGCAGGTGTGAAAATCTCAAAACACAGTATATGTGGAAAATGTGACCATCATATTCTGCTCGAAGAAGAGCTTACTGATTTTTTTTTTTTTTTTTAAACTTCTCTTATACGTCGCTCAGATCATCCTTCGTGTCGCTACAACTGTGGCGGACACATGGGAAGCTGCTCCTGCTCCAGCTCCTGTGAATACTATGGAAACTGTTGTCATGACTACTACTGTAAGTAACACCTCAAAGCCTAGCTCAGACACCCCTGCACACAAGGACAATTGTGCAGAGCTGCTACTATTATTCCTTAACAGTGACCTCATAAAGAACAATCTAAAGTTTATGAACAAATCTCTTACTCTGAATATGATGAATTTCCTATTGAAACAGGTATTAGATCAGGCTGAGGGAGATTATTCTAAAATCCAGAGAAAGGAATTTCATTAAAGATTTTGGAATTTTAAAAAAAGCACGATTAGTAGAGTGTCTTAAAAAGCCACTTTAATAACCCCTTCGATTGCTGAGATGAATTCTGATGTCCGTCATTACTGTATCTTATTTCATGCTTTACTTTTCTTATCATCAGTTTCAGAAAGTTGTAGAAAGTGTCGCACGCAGCTCCCTGAATTCTGATGTGAAGAATATTTCCACAGTTATTCTACAAGCATAATGGCACCATTTTTTTTTTTTTTAATGAATTTCAGCATTTAAGCAAAAGACAAAAGGCAAAACAAATACTCACTTATTCAGGAAACCAACATTTAACAGCCAACAAAAGTTTCCAAAAAGTCCAACAAAACACAGGAACATTTTTCATGAAGCAAAGAGGAAAGAGGAAATACTGAGAGGTTAAATGTACAAAATCCACATTGAGAAGACTGGCAGGTAAGAGGTAATTACCTGACACACTGTTCCTCTAAGTATGTTTTCCATGCATTTACAGTCCATGCATTCCTGAATTCGCTGTATGCAAGGAACCTGTCAAAACTAAAACAGTCACGGTCAGATAGTTGTAAAAATGGAGAAGATCTTTTTTAAGGTGTGTGTCAAGTTTATTGGCAACCCTACTGTGTCCAATTCAGCAAATGTAGCCCTGGTTTCCCTAAAAATGCCAAAGGTTTGGTACAAACTTTCTTGACAAAGTAGTGACGTAACCTATTTAATTGCTGATCCTGACAATTGTCTTTACTTATGAAATGTATCTGGGCTTCTTTATAACAGCCAGATGTAGAAAATAAACTGTTCAAGCATAAACTTCTAGTCACTTTGATTATTGCAAAGTCAACTGGAGTAAAATAATGTGTATTTTAGTCGGCCGCAACAAAGATTTAAATGATTTTAACTGTCTTTCTCTGGCATGTAGATCACTGCAGCTACATGTACAGCACTGATTGGCCTGATACAACCACCTCAGGTATGAAAAGCTCACGACAACCTACAGTATATGGGAAAAATGTAACCATCATATTCTGCTTGAAGAAGAAATGACTGATCTTTAAATAAAAACTTCTCTTTCATGTCTCACAGCTCCGCCTTCATGTCGCAACAACTGTGGCAGACACATGGGAAGCTGCTCCTGCACCAGCTCCTGTCCATACAATGGAAACTGTTGCCAAGACTACTCCTGTACGTATCATGAGTCTTGCAACGCTTTCTAAACTTTGATCCAAAAAAATGCTGACACTCATGTTAATTTTGTCAAACAGCCTGCTGCTATTACACACTCAAACATTATACTTCAGTAACTTAGACTACTGCAAAGTCCTGCTGCTAGAGGACTGGATAGCAATGAGGACATGGTTTGGCAATGTTTGTTAGCTTAAGATTCAACAGACCTGTGAGCATGTGTATTTAACTCAATTTCAAAAAGTGAAAAAAGTTTGGAATTGATTTTAACCGCCCCTTCTCTTTCATATAGCTTACTGCAGCTCCGTCACTCATTGGCCAGTCGATCCCACAGCAGGTGTGAAAATCTCAAAACACAGTATATGTGGAAAATGTGACCATCATATTCTGCTCGAAAAAGAGCTTACTGATTTTTTTTGATTTTTTTTTAAACTTCTCTTATACGTCGCTCAGATCATCCTTCGTGTCGCTACAACTGTGGCGGACACATGGGAAGCTGCTCCTGCTCCAGCTCCTGTGAATACTATGGAAACTGTTGTCATGACTACTACTGTAAGTATCATGTGTCGTGCAACGTTTAGTAAACTTAGATCAAAATTTCAACCAAAAAAATGCTGACACTCATGTTAATTTTGTCAAACAGCCTGCTGCTATTACACACTCAAACATTATACTTCAGTAACTTAGACTACTGCAAAGTCCTGCTGCTAGAGGATTGGATAGCAATAAGGACATGGTTTGGCAATGTTTGTTAGTTTAAGATTCAACAGACCTGTGAGCATGTGTATTTAACTCAATTTCAAAAAGTGAAAGAAGTTTCGAATTGATTTTAACCGCCCCTTCTCTTTCATATAGCTTACTGCAGCTACACCACTGAATCACCAGTCGAACCCACAACAGGTGTGAAAATCTCAAAACACAGTATATGTGGAAAATGTGACCATCATATTCTGCTCGAAAAAGAGCTTACTGATTCTTTTTTTAAACTTCTCTTATACGTCGCTCAGATCAGCCTTCATGTCGCAACAACTGTGGCAGACACATGGGAAGCTGCTCCTGCACCAGCTCCTGTCCATACTATGGAAACTGTTGTCATGACTACTACTGTAGGTATCATGAGTCTTGCAACGCTTTCTAAACTTTGATCCAAAAAAATGCTGACACTCATGTTAATTTTGTCAAACAGCCTGCTGCTATTACACACTCAAACATTATACTTCAGTAACTTAGACTACTGCAAAGTCCTGCTGCTAGAGGATTGAATAGCAATGAGGACATGGTTTGGCAATGTTTGTTAGTTTAAGATTCAACAGACCTGTGAGCATGTGTATTTAACTCAATTTCAAAAAGTGAAAAAAGTTTGTAATTGATTTTAACCGCCCCTTCTCTTTCATATAGCTTACTGCAGCTACACCACTCATTGGCCAGTCTATCCCACAACAGGTGTGAAAATCTCAAAACACAGTATATGTGGAAAATGTGACCATCATATTCTGCTCGAAAAAGAGCTTACTGATTCTTTATTTATTTATTTTTTTTAAACTTCTCTTATACGTCGCTCAGATCAGCCTTCGTGTCTCTACAACTGTGGCGGACACATGGGAAGCTGCTCCTGCTCCAGCTCCTGTGAATACTATGGAAACTGTTGTCATGACTACTATTGTAAGTATTAGCATGTAAAGCACAGCAATTGTTTTTTTATCATCCAAAGTTATACTGAAACTAATGGTCGATTTCCCCCCCCCAAACAGCCTGCTGCTATTACACACTCAAACATTATACTTCAGTAACTTAGACTACTGCAAAGTCCTGCTGCTAGAGGATTGAATAGCAATAAGGACATGGTTTGGCAATGTTTGTTAGTTTAAGATTCAACAGACCTGTGAGCATGTGTATTTAACTCAATTTCAAAAAGTGAAAGAAGTTTCGAATTGATTTTAACCGCCCCTTCTCTTTCATATAGCTTACTGCAGCTACACCACTGAATCACCAGTCGAACCCACAACAGGTGTGAAAATCTCAAAACACAGTATATGTGGAAAATGTGACCATCATATTCTGCTCGAAAAAGAGCTTACTGATTCTTTTTTTAAACTTCTCTTATACGTCGCTCAGATCAGCCTTCATGTCGCAACAACTGTGGCAGACACATGGGAAGCTGCTCCTGCACCAGCTCCTGTCCATACTATGGAAACTGTTGTCAAGACTACTCCTGTAGGTATCATGAGTCTTGCAACGCTTTCTAAACTTTGATCCAAAAAAATGCTGACACTCATGTTAATTTTGTCAAACAGCCTGCTGCTATTACACACTCAAACATTATACTTCAGTAACTTAGACTACTGCAAAGTCCTGCTGCTAGAGGATTGAATAGCAATGAGGACATGGTTTGGCAATGTTTGTTAGTTTAAGATTCAACAGACCTGTGAGCATGTGTATTTAACTCAATTTCAAAAAGTGAAAAAAGTTTGTAATTGATTTTAACCGCCCCTTCTCTTTCATATAGCTTACTGCAGCTACACCACTCATTGGCCAGTCTATCCCACAACAGGTGTGAAAATCTCAAAACACAGTATATGTGGAAAATGTGACCATCATATTCTGCTCGAAAAAGAGCTTACTGATTCTTTATTTATTTATTTTTTTTAAACTTCTCTTATACGTCGCTCAGATCAGCCTTCGTGTCTCTACAACTGTGGCGGACACATGGGAAGCTGCTCCTGCTCCAGCTCCTGTGAATACTATGGAAACTGTTGTCATGACTACTATTGTAAGTATTAGCATGTAAAGCACAGCAATTGTTTTTTTATCATCCAAAGTTATACTGAAACTAATGGTCGATTTCCCCCCCCCAAACAGCCTACTGCTATTACTCAACTGAACAACCAGGCACCGGTAGGATCCTCAATGTACAAATAAAGCGGCATACTGTATCTAAATGTAATGACTGTCATGTACCCTCTTACCCACCCTTTAGCAAGCCCATGTGGAGGCTCTCTGTTTGGCTCTGGCAACTTCTCCAGCCCCAACCACCCAAACCACTACGACGACAATGCTTACTGTGTTTGGTATCTCAGAGCTGCGGACGACCACAGAATCTTCTTGTCATTCACGTACTTGGAGTGAGTGAAGAATTAAGAGCTTTTTGGAGATCTTCAGTATAAATGAGACACATTATAATTGGATATAAATATAACAATTTACTGTGTACAGAAAATCCTTTACCATTGATGCACTCGCTGAATTGACAATTATCATGAATGAGTTTTGCTTATTATTCCGATAAAAAAAAAAAGTCATGGCTTTTATTGTTTCTTAATGGGCAGATTGGAGAACTGCTGCTCTTGTGACTACATTTCAATCTACGACGGGCCGTCTGTCAGCTCAAGGTTTCTGGGGAAAGTCTGCAATGACAGTCAGAGTACTTTCTACTCTACCTCCAAATACATGACTGTGGTCTTCAGGACTGACAGTTCTGTGGTTGGCCGAGGGTTCAGTGCTGATTTCTTGACCTCTTTACCACCAAGCTCAGGTACTTGCATAATAGGGACAAAAATAATGGAAATTTCAGACTTTGCTTTCTTGATTTATGGCCACTATCCTTTTTAAAGAAGTCTCAATGGCTGCTTTCAGTGCAACTTCTGATCCAGTTTATAGAATGTGAATATTTTCTGTGTTCTTTACTTCTGTTAAACTGTCAACTGATCATATGCAAGGACAGACAAAGAAATCTGAGGTAGTGGTGTTGGGTTTCTGGAAACACTGGTCAACATTGTACCCATTGTCAGACATTTTACGGACCAAACTTGATTCAATTTGTTTAAAAAAATAACCAACAGGTAAATCAACATAAGAAAAAAGTGTTGTAGTCTGGATAACAATTCTGGATAGCTCAGTCAACCAACTGTGCGACCCACCCACAAGCATGGCCTCAAAACGTTCTAACTCTGTCCTCAAGTAATCCAAACAGTTGAAATGTGTTTTTTCAGGGCGATTGAGCTGTTCCTCAGACAACATGACCATTGCGATTGAGCGTTCTTACCTGAGCTCGCTCGGCTACGATGGTAACAGTCTGTACCTGAACGACCCGAACTGCAGACCCCGGGTCAACAGATATCAGGTGGTCTTCAATTACCCCATTGATACTTGTGGCAACGTTCAAAAGGTAGACGACTCATCACCTTCAGGAAAACATAAACAATATCCTTAACTTCTTAACTATTGTACCACAAGTTCAGTGAAATGTTGAGTGGTTTAATAGTTTTCACCTTGACAGTTAGAGAATGGCAGAGTTGTGTACACCAACACAATCAGAGCCTACACCACCAACTATGGAGAGATCACACGGGAGTCTTACTTTAAACTGAGCGTGGGATGCCGAATGGATCAAGACTCAGTGGCTCAGACGATGTTTCTCATCCATCATCGTGATAACAGCAGCATTACAGGGACAGGAAAATTCAACACCACCATGGATTACTACACATCTAGGAACTTCTACAATAAGGTGTGGTCGCATAGTTAAGTTGTGCAACTTTTTTCAGGAACACTGGTGCCATTTTTACTTTCATCCTCTCAGGTGACTCAAGTGCCATACAAGGTGACGCTCAACCAAAACATGTATGTTCAAGTGGATCTGAAGAGTCATGAGGGAAACCTGGTCCTCTTTCTTGACACCTGTGTGACCTCACCGTCACCCCATGATTTCACCAGCAGACCTTACTACCTGGTCCGTAACGGGTAAGAAGAGGGTGTGGGTTGATTTTTTTGTTACCCAAACAAAGTGCAGATAGAGCGAATAACCTGCACTGGGCTCTATAGCAAGTTTTTAAAATCAAGACAAGGAAGTCGAGGTATAAATATAATGTTGAGGCACTCTATTATTTCCATATATTGCTTGTCTATACAAACATGCCACTACATTATAGAGAGAACTATTATACCTACATTTTTCAGATAGGCTTAAAGTTACTTTACAAGTTCTCATAAACACAAAAATGATAAACAGCAGCTTAAAGGGGAAATATTATGAAAAACCAAATTATTTTTTCTAGTGAACTGTTGGTGTTATTTGAATAGCAATACAAAATGACGAGTTGAATGAAAAGTTTCCTCCTCTTGCTTATCATGAGCTCATCCTTCAATGATGATTTACCCCTTCTCAGTGGGGGCTTACACATCTGGCCATCCACAACAAACCTGGGGAAGTCTATGTGGGTGCTGTCAACTGAATTTTTAAGTTGTCTAGCAACCTCACCAAACTGCACAGCCACTTGACCGGCCCGCTGGTGGACAACGAGAAGTGTTACCCTCCGCCGGGTGTCCAGTCATGCCCTCATAAGTTTTCATTAAAGGATAGCTTTGATAAAGTGATAAAACAATTATTATCTCAGAAGTATCTAGTGTTTCTCACATCCCAGTAGACCTAACTAATTTGTATAAACTAGCAACTGAAATAGATCATTAGACACTGATGCATCTTTACTAACAGTCTGATAAAGTTGTGTTTGACAATATGTCTGCCACAGAACATTTTTCTGCAAATTGTGTACTTTAACTTTCGTTGATACTGCTTTTTAGCTTTTAGCGCAGAAATACGCAGGTTGGATTTTAACTTGTTATTTTTGTTTTTTTACATTGGGGAGATGGTGTATAAATATAAGTTAATTAAACTAAATACTTAATTCTGCCACTACAATATATATAAAATAAATCATAGTATTTGGTGGATATAGGACCCTGCTCTTGTTATTCTTACTAAAACATTCGTCCACTAACTCTGTCTTTCTTTAGATGTACTGCAGACAACACCTACAGGGCTTACACCACTGGCACCAGACCCTATGCCCAATTCACCTTTAAGGCCTTCAAGTTCCTGCGAGCCTCAGACTCTGTGTACATTCAGTGCAAGGTCCTGCTTTGCCAAGCCTCTGACAAAAACTCGCGCTGCCGCCGCGGCTGCGTCAGACGTGTGGCCAGAGACCTGGGGTCAGAACACGACCAGCAAACTCTGGTCCTGGGTCCAATCCAACTCAAAGGTTTGTAGCCACATATTCCTGCTTTTGACAACAATGGACTACATTGAAGAATAGTGGTAGCTAATATGTTTAGAACTAAAACAAAACTCACTGCTCTCTTTTCCAGGCCCAGAGAAAAAGGAAGAAGAGACTCAGAAGGAGGACAAGGCTTAAACCAATCTGTAACAAGCAGCTTTAGTCACCTTTAACAATCATTACAAGTCTTTTCATTCTATCCATTGTGACACTGAATTGTACTTTCCTTTCTCAGCTTTTCTCTTAATAACATTATCTGATTAAAAGCATTATCAAAAGGCAGACCATGTTTGTGAAATTCCTTATGTCACGCTCACATCTTGTATAAACATGGGATGAATAAAAGACAAAGCACAGTTCGGTTATAAAACACTTTACTTATAAATTAGTATGATTATTAATCCATGTCACAATAAAATGATTTTCCATCCCAGAGGGAGTGAGTGATCGCCATCAGGCTTTGACATTCACCATTACCAATGAACCTACGACACACTGAGACAACGTAAGGCAGTCATTACTGGAGGCCCCTATTACTGGTTAGCATGGTGACACGGAGGTGGTCCTAAAAACAGTAACTATGTTCTCCACACATGTTGCTAAGCAACAGACAACCGTACCCAATACAAAGAACAATCTTGATAAAGTAGCAGTCTTACTGCAAAATGTTTTGCTTTTTTGACACTGAACATCTATCCAACCACTCAGAATACAATACTCAGTAAGTAATATTCAGAAAGGGATCCAATGGGGGAATCTCAGTGAGTGTTACCACAAAGGCTAAAAAACAGCATCCCTGTTGCTACACAGCAATTCTGAAAACATGAAACACAAGACTTGGTGATTCTTTCTTAAACATGGTTCAAAGTGATTTCTTACAATATCAAAAGTTTCAATAGTGAAATGATGGAACTAAATGGTTACAACAAAACATTTTTAACAAAACAAGTGAAATTGATGAAGAAGGGCACTGTGGAGACGGTCTCAAAAACACCACTTCTATATAAAATCTAGTGTCACAACTTGATTGGCTGACCCAAAAAAACAACAAAAAAAACACACCCATACAAAGTTTGGCCAGGTTTTTGCTGTAGATGTCCTCTGTTTAGTTTTGATCCCAACATGTCTTAGCAGCATTCATGGAACAGAATTTTGGCAACAAAAAGTCATGGCTACCATAAAAAAAAACTACAATGGCCAAACTTTTTATTGTCGAAGGCTCTGGGCCTTTCTGTTACAGCAAGCAGAGGAGATTTGTGATAATAACTATTAAACTAACAGTCCTCTCTGTCTAGGCCACACAAGAGAAGTGACCATATCAGGCACTGCAAAGTAAGAGTAGTAATGCACCAAGCACTGAAATAATTTCAAAAAGGCTTAAATGAGATCACTCTAGATCGAGCAGGTTCACTCTTTTTATCATCAGATCAATCTGTTGACAAAATTTCCGGAGTGGTGAGAATTTATTTGGGTGGCCAACCTAGAGATACCCTGTAAAAAAAAGTTGTTTATTTTGCGGCTTGTATTTTTCTGAAAGGGACGCGCTGAATTAGAGCCAACCAGCTGTGTGAGGAGCCCCTCCAACCCAAACTGTCTTGGAAGGTAAACAAGAGTATGGTTTCCTCAAATGATGTATTCTGCACACAGTAGATTCCTATGACTTTAACAAAACGTTAAACAACTGATTGTATTCCTTCCATTAGCCACTGTTAAAGAAATGTGTCAACGTACTGGAGGCTCAACTTTAAGAACAGCATTCATGTCTGTGCTACATTTACAGAAAATCCAAACCATAAAGGAGAAAAAATATAAAGGAAAATTGTGTATTCTGCAACCTACTACATTCAGGGAGGTTAAGTAGTTTGGCTATGTAGAACATCATGAACCTTCCTCCACCACCACAAATAAATTCTCAACCAGTTAAAAACACTGATCACCCCTTCATAATACGCTTGAATGGGCACAATACAAAATTAAAACCCTCTGAAAGGTACCATTTTCTGGTTTGAGTACAACTTTCAAAGGCTAAGCTACATCAAGGCCAAGTAAGAGGCCAATAAATAAAATTACTATGAAAATAATAAAACAAGGTGTCCATTAAAAGTTTTTTTTTCTTCAGAGTTTTCCTTTTCAGTCGTCCTTTACTTGTGCTGTCCACGGGCAAAGTGGCAGGCAAAGTCATACTTGCTCTTGCACTTGTGGCCACAGATGTTGCACTGGAATGGGTTTTCATAGCCATGGCAGCCCATGTGGATGGTGTAGAGGATGTTGTCAGGGAAGTAGATATCACAGTGCTGGCAGTGATGGGGATCCTGAAGCGGGGCGGACAGGCCTGGGGCAGGTGTACTAGGTTGGCTGTTTGAGATACTAGGGGTACTGGTGCGCCCACTGTGCTCACTGCAGGGTCCCCCTCCTGGGCTGCAATGGCTGTGGGGAGGAGCCCGCGGCTCTGGGGTGATTGGGGAAGAGGAGGAGGCGTGGGCCATGCTGGCTGTGATAGCAACAGGAGCTGTGGCAGGGTGGGGCTGCTGGATGAGGAAAGGCTTCTCGTCCACGATGGACTCTGCTCCTGGAGACATGGGAGGTTGAGTCTGGGCCTGGGACTCAGAGGGGAGGCTGGCCAACTGGCCTGCAAGGGTGGACAGCTGGTTCAAGGGGTTATCCATAACCAAGTCATGGTGATGGTGGTTTTGATTTGACGAGTGCCCACCCTCCACTGCGCGACTCTGATTATCGTAGGTCTCCTGACGCAAGTGAGGCAGCTCATGGGAGAAGTCGTTCACATTGTCCGCCTTGTGTACCACCATAGAAGGGGGGCTGAAGTTGATTAGGAGTCGTCGGCCGTAGCCCAAAGAGCTGGCCTTCTTCTGTAAAACACTCAGCATCTTCTTATGGGAAAGTGAGCGAGCACCTTTCATTGGAAGGAGTTTGTGCCTTCGACGGCGATGATGCGACAGGTTACTACGATCGCTGCAGCGGAAAGAGCACAGCTCACACTTATACGGCTTCTCGCCCGTGTGGGATCGCATGTGGGCTTCCAGGTGACGCTCATAGGCCGAGGCGAACGGGCAGAGGTGGCAACGATGAGGCTTCTCTCCTGTAAAATGAAGAAAAAACAGGCGTAATAACAAAACCCCCATCCCAATGCCGTATTTTCTTGCTCAAATAAAACTACGATTACTGACCGGTGTGAATTCGGATATGCTCAATGAGTCTGGCTGTGCCTCTGGTGGCATAGTTGCAATAGCGGCACTTTAGTTTGCCGTCATAGGTCCTCTCAAAACCATCCACCAGGATCCCCGTGCTGTCCTCCAGTGATATGTCCACGGAGGGGTGATCCAGTCCATTCTGACTACAGTCTGTGTTAAGGCACATTAACAGAACTCATTACTTGCAAACAGACAAAAAAATAAATGACTTAACACAACCCACTATAACTATACTTAGCGATATATTACTTGCAAGTGCTTTAAATGTATTTTAATAATGAACATTGCTGTTAATGTTGCTGTTTGGGGCGGCTGTGGCTCAGCTGGTTGAGTCGCCGCCTCTCAACCGGTTCGATCCCCAGCTGGGCAACGTGTCCGATGTGTCCTTGGGCAAGACACTCCCGTCTTGCTCCCGCTGCTTCGGTGGTGGTGTATGAATGGGATTAGTTACTTCTGATGGATGATACTACATAGCGATCACTACCATCAGTGTGTGAAAGGGTGGGTGTGACATGCGCTATATAAACTCAAGTCCATTTACCATTTAAACTAAGAAAACATGTAGTCCAACACTTTAGTATCATTCGCGTTGGACTGCATTAAACAAAAGAGCACGGTTATTTACAAACCTGCCACTGAATCAACACTTCTAAACACTCCTGAGGAAAACATTCAAATGACACTATGGGTAGTTTACCTGGTGGCAGCTCGTCCGCCTCCTTAACACCACTTACGGAGCCTGATATCATGTTGACATGTTGAGTCTGCTGGCTCAGATACTCCTGGAAATCCTTCACAAAGTCCAGCGTGTCCGGCTTCTCCTCACCCATTGAAATGAAGCGCTGCAATTTTTGTTTAAGCGACCACAATTAATATTATTATTATTATTATTATTATTACACAGCAAAGAGACATTTGACATGAAATCCGGCTACAATATTATTTAAAAAAAACAAAAAAAATACAATCCAGCCAATCTGAATTTTAAAAAGTCAATTCAGTCAACGCTAGCAAAGCCAATTTTGTCAGGTATGTCCACCTACCTTAAGATAACTTTCGGTGAAATCTGACAAATGTTGTTTGTTTTAACGAGGCCGAGTTGTTGCTTTTCAGACACAAAGACAAGATAATCTTTGCAATATCTGATTAACAAGCAGGAAACCGGCTCGATCCGATGTCTGGTTGGTTGGGGTGAGGGGGGGGGGGGTGTTGGGGTGTTGGGGTGGGAGGGGGTCGCTCCTACACACAGCTCCGCATCGTCGTCATGTTGTTGCCAGAGCTACGTTAGCTTAGCTCGTTTTTAGAGAAAAGCATCTTTGTCAACAGAAACGCCGGAACCTGTGCGACGCGTTCATTGTTTCCACTGCTTCGTCTACGTTTCATGAAGCGGCACTGATTGTATTTTAATTTATCTTTACCGTCAGCCGTCTCACACCGAAACACAGCCTGCTAAATCAAAACAATAAGCCTATTCGAGGGGTGAAAGTTCACTTTGTGTGCACCGGTTTAAAACGTCCCAGTACAAGCGATTTTTTTTTCTCCCCCTTTCCCGCCGAAGAAAGGTTCCTACCGCCAAACGCTGAAACTGTGGTCAGAATACAGAGCAAATGCAGCTTCGTTCTCACAATGTATGAAATATAAAAACATTGGTATTAAACCTTTAAAACTTACTTTATACGTCGTCAATACGGCGGACCATAAGACTGACGTTATCACTTATTAAAAGACGAAAATGCCCAGGGTTGGAGGGGAAGCGCAAACAGAGGATTGGGTAAGAAAAAGTTTATGATAAATAATGTGTAAGCAAAGCACTCACCTAGCGCTTCGGTGGTTGCTTCATGATATAAAAGGTGTTTCAATTGTTTGTTTGAAATAAATGTATGAAGCAGTGCCCTCCAAATATTTACTAACAAACTTTTAAACTCCTGAAAGTTTTTTTTTTTTTTTTTACGAGTTCTCTGATAAAATGTGTAAACTTTTTATGCTTTCTGCTTATTTTCATTAATAGTATGAAGACAGTAAATGTATGTATTTAAATCTAACGTTCATATACTGTAACTCTTGATAAGAACAATCCTTTTGACGAGGCTTTTACTAGTGAATTGGTGTTACAGCATCAGCTGCTTACCTGTTCAAGTGTTAATGCTTTAACATAAAGGAAAGGGTTATTGGCTGTAAGCAATTTAAAACTCTGACGAGTACAAAGTGTAAAACTATTAGCTTACGGTCACTTTATTTATCTCATTTTACCTTTACAGTTATATTGTATATATTAGTTCTGTTGTTCCATTATTCACCACCTTAATAACTTGCCTACTTGCACATAGCTCTGTATATATATATTTATTTCTCGTTTACTGTACATAGTTATGGTTACATCTGTTTACATCTGTTAGTCCGATCACTGTCCACTTATATGTACTCTTTTATATTTTGTATTTTTAAGTTAAGTTTAAGCTTTAAGTTGTATTTAAATTGACACTTCATATTTAGGTTAAAATGTTTTGTTTACCTGCACTGTTGTTAATTTACTGCTCTGTGTGCCTTTGAATTGCCCCCCCCCCCCCCCCCCCCCCCCCACCTCAATGCACCTCTTTATCCATTAGCCATATTTTTTGAACAGACGTGGATTTAAAACACCTCATTTATTTCTACCTGCTGATTAAGTTAAATGATGGCATATTCACTCACATCAGTGACATGACCAGACTTTCAGATGTAGGCCTACAGCTTGCAATTATGCGCAAATGATGATTAACAATTGCATTACTTTAAAAAGCTATTGACTCATTCATGTTTTATGACGATCAATAATTTAACAGTAAGCACTTGGTGAAGATCGCATTCCCCTATTTGTGTCAAAGTTGTAGGAAAGCCACTGAGGAGTAGATGATAAACGACCAAGCTGAGCGAGGCCTCTGTATCCTTTTACCACATTACAACTGCTACTGTCAGAGTACAAGAGTTACAGCAGTAATGTAAACCTGCCTGTGAAGTCTTTACTTTGTAACGTGAGTCACTCGCTTAGTGTAACAACTTCAACTACCAATCTACATAACCTGTAGATGAACTGAGCATGTGTATGATGTGCCTTTGTGTACAGAATAGCATAGCGTTATTCAAAATTTGTATTCACATTTCTGACAGGTGCATGTGGTCCTGCATGTACACTGGCTTTTGACTCCCTACATTTGAGTGCAGCTCTACATCTGGACACTAGATGGCGCACATGTCTCAGTAATGAAACAGGTACTCTCACTTTTTTTTCTCTCGCACTCACTGTTTTCAGACACAACATATGACACGACTCACAAATCAAAGAGATGTAGGCTAGTATTCCCTTAACCTTACAGATATAGGTTCAATTTATCAACTTTGCACACATCATGGCTTCCACTGTGCAGGAAGCTGAGTGTGTAAAGTCATACAGTGAGGCCCCTGTCTGTGTCGGCTGCCAGTCTCTAGGGACAGCGTGTACAGGACCAGTGGAAGATGTGACAGTCGACCTTATCATTTGAACCATGACCACCGGAGCAGCCAATTACATCACCTAACAGCCTATCCACACTAATGTTATTTTATTGCAATCTAATTATGCTCAGGTTTCCACCAGAGCCAGAACCTGTTAAATAATTTACACACGGACACAATGATTTGTCGGCACCTAAAGACAAAGTGTGTATTTCTCTGCTCTCATTTGTTTTTAGTTCCAGTAATGCAAATAATTTAAACAATAATGCTATGTTATAATTCCAACTGCACATTGGAATCAGCACAGCTTTTGTTTGAAGGGAAGATTTATGAAGCCTAAAAATACTGAAGGGGAATAATTGGTCAAACTTAATTTTGCATTAATGAAATGTCCACTGCACGATATATTAAGCTGTTCTGTTAAAGGGCAGTGAGAATGTATTAATGAGACGGAGAACAGGTCAGGTAATACTCCTAATAGAGCCTGGTAAGGTTGGCATTTAAACTCGAAAATGCTGTGGTCACACACACTGAAACTTGCATAGAAACGACTCCTTACACTTCACTTTATTTAGCTGAAAACCTGTGTTGCATGGATACAATTGCTGCCTAATGACGTATAAACAAGCAAATACAAAATGTGTCTTTTTTTTTATACAATTACTCATATACTTAACATTTGAAAAGGTGTAACTTGAACTCCAAACCTTTACAGGATTAATCAAAGTTATTCAAGCGAGTTTGAATATAAACACACTGCCACATGCAGAATGGGCTCAGGGATAACACCTGTCTTTGAGAAGGTTGCAGTGTTATCCACTTGCTCTGATTCACTTTTAAAAGGCCTCAATGAAAAGGTTCCCTTCTCCTTGTAAGCGCTTGATTTACAGGCTGTTTGTGGTAACGCCACGCAAGACAACTGATTTGCTCCTCCTTTCCTGAAAGAAATTGGAATTTAATTTAGAGAAGGTCTTGAGCAGTTTTTAAAGACTTGGTGTCATTTGTTGGGCTGCATTAGAGATTACCCTCCTGGAAAAGCTTTTGAATCCCAGACAAGTGCAGCCATAGTAACGATAGACGGGAGCCTCTTGGAGGCAGAAAGGTGAAGGGGGACTTCGACAAGATTTATTCTTCTGTGACTGAGACAGTTTCTTTCTTGAGGTCTCCAGCTCCACGAAGAGCATTTGAAAAAGAACTAAAGGGTGGGGGATTGGATAAAGGAGGTATATATTAAGCTTTTCTTTCCTCTCACCACTTAATTTCCTTGCAGGCGCGCCTTGTGCTGTTGTAATGAATGTAATTGCCGCCTTTGATGAGAATGCTATTATCTGGATCACACTTTACATTGGCAAACAAGACTGCCCCTCCCTCCACCTCCACCTCCTATTTAACTCAGCAATGAGACCCCCCAATTATGCAGAGAACAAGTGGCTTTTCATAAAGCCAGTGTGTCGCTCTTGATTGGTGAGGCTTGGAGCCGACCATATGTGGACAAAGGATAGATTAGATGTGATATAGGCACACCAAAAACCCCATTTCCTTGATTAATTTCCTGCATGCCTCACAGAAAAGCCTCGCTCTGTCTCCACTGAATTCTATCTCTCCTTGAAAGACAAACTCCCATCTTTTGATGGATGTGGCAACTCAATGGACAGACAGACATTTTATTGACCCAAGTTTGACCAGAGCTGCCCGGGCTTCAGGAGGGAATGTGAGCTAAAAAGAGAAATGTTTCACTTGCGTGTGGGAGGATTCGCTTATTTTTCTTATAAAAAGCTCAAAATCACTTTTTCTGCCCTCAAACAGGATCATCTCAATTTTCATGCTGATCTTTTTTGTGCTCCCATGTCATAACCCTCTGCACAAACACACACACATTCACTCGCACACACTCCTTTCCCCTCTTTTATACACCCACACACTTACACACAGAAGCATGCGAAACAGCCATGAGATAATAGAGGCAAACAGATATGATGGGACTTTATGAGGCGATGCACGATAAAGCTGCTGTCACCTCAGGAAGTCTAAGTGTTCTTCTGACTGCCTTATTACCGTATTAAAGCACCACTTGACAAATTCACACACACCTTGGCCTGGCTCTGACAACCCGGCGTTGATTCCGACCAATATTCCTCTAGCCTGAAACATCGAGAACAATCAAAAAGACTGTCACAAGTGACAAATTAGACCATTATTTCTCCAAGATTGTCATCCCTGAAATGTATTCATAGCCATTTGTACTTTATCCCAAAGTGATTATTCCTCTAAGCAAGCAGTTGACGAATGATAGATTGGTAATCAATTCATTTGACTATTGTGCTTTGAGAATGCCTGAAAGGGATCGGCGGCATTGTTCGCTCCTTTTCACTTTCATATATATCCAATAGCTAACTCGCGGTGCTGTTGGACCTGATGGATGTTGGCTGCCCGACCACCTGACTCTTAAAGGTTTATACCATCAGAAACAGGTTGCCATCCGGACCCAGTCACACCAGAGAAGAAATTGGCCAATATTTTTGACTGAAGTGGCATTTTAGCAGTATTTATATGATGGCCCCACTACCAAAACCATGGGCCACAAATAAAGAAGATGGTATAATAGCTTTTGACTGGCCAGCCAGCTCCGGACTTGGAATGAAGTGTCCAGTTGTGAGTTATCGTGGCCAAACGTCATTTGTACAGCCTGAAAAGTGGGGACATTTTTCTAGCTTGTCACTCTCTGGCTATAGCTCATTGTCCTGAATGAAGCCTCTGAACGCACAGTTGCTCTAATACGAGTATTTCACTCGCATTGCAAGAGGGCTGGTAATGGATAAGCCTGTCCGTAGGATGATAATATAGTGCGTCCACTGGCACATCTTTAAACAGCAGCGGGTCACAGCAGGTAGACTGTCAACTCCCTGCAAGTGCATCGCTGCCTATATTAAAGAAACGTATCGAAGTATCATACTTGAGAAATGGTGATTTTTCTTAAATGAACCAGCTTACTGATTTATACTTTGAGCTTTCCATTTCACTTTATATTTCAGTAAGTCAGGTCTTAATTCAATATTATGATTCAGTGCTACTCTTTATAGTTCAGCTGATTTTTCTCTTCTTTTTTATAACAGCGTTAGTGGATTATGTAATGACCTGCTTCTTTTTGATGTTTTTTCAAAATGGCATTTCTGTGGAAAATGCATGTTTGCTGTGAATTAAAATTTTAGCAGATAAAGTCCCCTCTTAATAATATATTATATGTATATAATGAAGAAAAACTCCAGTACACTCTAAATTAGCTGTTGAGTTTTGATCTTTGTATGGATCTGCTGTAGTAAAGAGCGCTCTGAATCAGACATTCCTGCTAATGTGAATGAAGTTTTAGATTAATGAGGCTTCTGTCCTTTGAGGATATTGATCAAACACAATCTAACCAAGAACCATTCGCTCCCCTGCTGTAATTTTAATAATGTATCAACATCATTCCTTGGGGCACCAACATTATAGAAAAACTCAAAGCCTGAGACGTGTGAGGCCCACTTAGGGCTAGCTGTGAGTTTTGATCGGGGTATGGATCTGCTGGATTGGATATGGAGTCAGCGTAAAGAGTTTGAAATAGATATAGGGTCTCATAATGTGAGGGAAGTTTTAGATTAATGACATCTTGAAATCTTTGTTTCTCATAGTGTAAAAAAAACAACAAACCATTACATTTCAATTCATTATCTGGGCTGGTTACTTTGTTAATTTTTATGTGATGTTACCCCCCCCCACCCCCCCCCCCCCCCCCCTTATTTTAAAGACACCAGAAAACTTGAAAAGCTGTTTCTGTAGTAACAAAAAATAACACTTAAAACAAACTAAATCTACAGGAATTTGAAAGAAACCTCTTCCCTGTGATAATCTAATGGCATAACAAACCTCTTTTCTCCTGAGTATTTGAAACAAATATTTAAGGATATATTCAAAATGCAGTATTTTCATTGACTGACATTTCTTTATAAGAGAGGGGAAAAAAACGTTAAAGTCACTAAATGAATTTGCACTTACATAAGAGAACAACCCTTGGGAATGCAATGTCATACTTTATTGAGGATTACTTGGAACAAAATAATCTTTCAATTGAACATCTAATACCTGTAAGTAATTTCTTTTTTAGCACTTTTAGCATTAGCATGTAGGCATTTGTTTGGAGTTAGTTTGTAGCATCACTGTAGTTTAACATAAAGGTTTGAACTCTGGGTATAGGGGTAAGAGATTTTAATAACATGAAGGTCATCATGTCTAATAATGTTCATCATTACAGAATTTGTGCCAAAATGAGTTTAGCTTTCCTTAACAAAAGCTCTCTATTAATACATTCACAATTATTGATTTCACCACTTGACCAGAATCAGTTTCCCATGCTCCCCTGCTGTTCTCTTGTCTTCTTCTAGTAACTGCTCTGACATTAGCCAGAGGTCACCTGTGCAGTTAATGCTGCGTTTTTATTTGTGGTTGTGTTATTTTATTACAGACTTGGGTTGGTGTAGTTTGATGACAGATTTTGTGAAAGGGTGAATTTTAGTAAACGATAATAGATAGAAATGACAGCAACACACTGGGACAGTCAGCATATTCTAAATATCTGCTATCTGTATTCAACACACACAGTTTCCTTTAGGAAATATATTCAAATCAAGTCTTCCTTTCAAGATGAATCTTCTGATGAATGTCTGTCAATATGTGGAATACTGTCTGGATTTTGTAAATATTTCTTTTGACGTTTTGCCTTTATTTAGTAGGATAGCTGACGACTGACAGGAAATGTGAGGGAGAGAGAGTTGGGGGTGACGTCCACTAAATGGCTTCTAGGTGGGAGTTGAACCAGCAACCAGTCGCTAGACATGGCGCACTTGCTTTACCGACTGAGCTAAATCTGTCCTGTACTGTTTTCTTTTGACTTGACACATTTCTGACACATGAAAAAATGTCTCCATCCTGACTACACTGCCAGAACCAAACTGATTTGCGTATCAGTATTTTTTTTTTTTTTTTTTTAAACATTATAGATAGAAGAAACCAACCCTGAGTCTGATGCTCCAGTAGCTGCTTCCCCTATGTGTGTTGTCCCTCCTGCAGGCATCGTTAGCCAGACAATGATGGGAGCCACCTAGGCCATAATGGGAGGGTTGACTGACCTCTGGCCCCGTATCGATCCGCTGGCTGTGTCCAGCTGGGCCTCCCCAAACCCAGTCAGCTGGAGAGGTGTTTAAAAGCTAACACCCCAGCTCCCATCCACTCTGCTACACAGTCATTAATTACATCATTTACCTGTGACAGTGACAAACATGCCCGGCCACGCCGCAGTTTATTAGGGTCACTGTATAAAGCCCAGGCCAAACCCGGATCAAAAGCGTGTGTGTGTGTGTGTGTGTGTGTGCACGCATGTGCAATGGGGAGTGAAAGACCCCATCTCATACAGTATGGGATTATGAGTATAGATGCATGCTCAGAAGGGGTGTGTGACTGCTTTGTCCCAGCCTGTCGAGCTCCTTAGTGGGGAAGTTTATTTTGATTTATTTGATATGTTGAAAGACAAAGATTGCCAATTTTCCCGTACAGAAAAGAATATGAGTATGGATTCTAGAAACACGATGGGGGGGGATCACAAACAAAACCAGCTGCAGAGTTTATCATTGTAGTCCTTGTAAAACACCTCACAGGCAATGCTATTGGACATGTTTCTGGATGGAATATAAAATCTTGCAGATTTAAGACCACTTTCTTTTTATGTGTTTTCTGTTTTCACTTTTTTATGCCAATTTGCTGACTCAGTTTTTGGCTGCTCTTTGTTGTCTTTTCTGCTCACAACCAGCTGGTTGTTTGTGGCCCATTTCTTTTGTAGTTTCCTTTGCATTGCCTGTTATTCCTGCCAGGTTCTCCAAACATCAAACTCAAAATTCAGCCCCTTTCCCCTGCCGTCTGCCCCCGTATCGTTTTTCCTCTTTCAGCATCCCCCTTCTTTTTCTCTTTACTGTATCCCTCAACACAATAAAAGATCATTGGTTTCCTCTTGCCATACCTTTCCCACTACACACAGGTATTTCAATTTCGACTCAATCGAGAAGCCTGACCTGCAGACATAAAGAATTGGCTTTAAGGCTTTCCAAATGGAACTAAATCTGCTGCAGGTCACACTGGGGGAAAATAAGCAGCAAATGTAAGTAAGCATGAAATAGTTTTTCATAAATAATCCAAATGACAGCAGGCTTTCTAATGGTGCCATGGGGCTGTAAAAGAATATGTTGCCAATTTCTGCACTATTAAAGGGAAATAGAAAGCCAAATACACAACGGTGCTGGCGGAAAAGTTGCATACCCAGGCCCGTTGGAGTGGAGATTGAGGACACAGTTGGGTGTCAGAGGTAGTTGTAGTCGGAGGAAAGGTGGTGAAGTGATTGCTAGCCTTACAGTCAAGGTCTTTCCTTCTTCACTTCTAATCAATCGTTCAATATCTTCCCCCTTCTCCTGCATGTGCACAGGTAGGCAGCTCCCATCTGTCCCTGTGCAATGTTGATTTGATTTGCACTCATGTTTTTACAAATAATCAATACTCCATTTTAAATAACACAAGGGCCTTTAAAAGTAAATACAACACCATTGACAGAATAGAAAATAAATCCAGAAGGTTTGTGAGGGTGCTGCTTGGTTTTACAAAGAATACACAAATCAGATTAATCTAAGTGGCGGTATATAAAATGATCCTGTAGCCAAGATCAGAAACTGCAATATAAAATGAACACAAATAATTCAGGGTGTATGCAGGGGCCGGACAAGCTTTTCGCTAATATTTAGTTAGCGCACTATTTTTTTTCTAAAGAAATCCCTAAGCCCAGTAAGTTGTGAAGGCAGCTGATGTGTTTTTTTTGTAACGTGCATTGCCTTTCTTACACTCAAACTGTTCATTTTCCATTTTATTTGCGTGGTTAACTGGACTAGAATTTATTTATTTTATTTTGCGAATGATAAAGACATGTTTCAATTCATACCCTGAGGCTATGCAGAAAATGCACAAATAGGAGCATTACATTTCTTAGGAGAAGCCCCTGTGACTGTTAAACCTATGTAGACTATAATCTGATTATATGTATTAATATTTAATTTTCATTTTACTATTCTAGTTAGTGCTGATGGAGCTCATTTGAGCTTACTTTTTATGTTGTTTAGTCCATGGCTCATTGATATTATTTTGAGTATCCTGATATGTAGTGGAGAAGATGAATGCATAGTAAATCAAATAAATACATTTAGATAGATCAATCACTGAGGCCAATCCATATCATAGTGTCTACTTTATTCTTTTTCTTGTTATCCATTTGTTTGTTTTAAATGCTGATTATGCCCTCAAAAACAACCATGCCTAAGTGTTTGGGTGTTTCTTATACTGTGCTGTCTCGGTCATAAAACATTTGATTGGCCTCCTTGGTATAAATGCATCGACTTGAGGCTACATAGTGTGTGTGACTGTGTGAGTGCATTTGTGTGTATGTGTAGAGAAAGAGACTGATTTGAAGTCCCCTTGAGTCAGAATCTGTTATTTATTGCTATTAAATGGTTAATTTTCCTGCGTGCCCTCAGGACTTTGGCGTTGATAAGACGTGAGGGAGATAGAGTAGTCAAGGATTGGTGTGAATGCGTGACACATTTGGAGAGCAGCTTGATCCATTAGGAATGTTGTATTTATCCCATTTGAACCTAAACAGAGAGAGCATCGTGTTGTGATGTGTATTATTTATTACCTTAAGTGTACATATTTCATATGACAAATCCATTTCCATAATCATATCTGTTCTTTGTATTATCTGCCCCAAACTTTGTAAACACTTATTTGTACTTATCTACTTGAAAGTCAAAGTTTTGGACTAAAGTGCAAAGTAAAATAAAAAATCCTTCAACTCGTTTGCAGACATAAGTATGTATGCTCCTACATGGATGTAGTTTAGAAACAATGGAAAGCACACACCTTCAGAAACATTTTCTGGACTGAATTTACCAACGATTATAGTTATGGTTCATTTTAAAGTTCTTAATGTGTTAGTTTTACTTTTATGTCATATTTTAAGTTTTTTGATGAAGGTCATCGACTGGAAGCAGAATCTCTTTCCTGTTTGTGTCAGGTTGGGTTTGTTTGTTCCTTTATTTTATACACAAACACAAGTTATTAGTTTTTTTTTTTTTTTTAATTTCACAAAAATAAAAAAAACAAATTACATGTTTTTTGTTGCATACATTCATGAATGGTTGTGAGGTTGGGCAATGGAATTGGGTAACTAAAGCCTTGCTTACGGTTGAAATAATACATTTTAAAAGATCAGACTCAACTGTTTTTTTGGGTACAAAACAGATTGTATTGTAGAAGTATGTCCAATTCATTCCAAATGTGTTCAATGTGGATGAGGAAAGAGATCAGTGCAAGTTATTCCAGCCAAACCCCAAAACAACATTTTGCCATAGACCACATGTTTTCCCCAAACTAATACAACACATTTGGATATGTATTAAATACATACTGCTGACTGAAAACAATAAAAGCCTGTCGAAGCTCTCTCAATCTCACCCTTACTCTAGCTGTTTTCACACATGCACTCCTGAAATTTTCAGGCTTACTGCCCTCGACAATTGTCCTGAGTTGGTTGTTTACACATGCACGTCACAGCAGGAGGCTATTCCTGTTGGACGGGTTACGGTTAGCAATTTCATTTCGTGCATAGAGATGGAGTCTATGGCTGGAATCTGGATGTAAACGACACCATCCCGTCCCGCTTGCTTGCTTGCGGTGAATTCTCCTGAATATTACCTGCTCCGTTCTCACATTAGCTCACCCTAACGCCACACAGAAAATTGACGAGGGGGGCCGGCAGGAAAACAGTCTTGATCAAGTCAGAGTGAAAATTTGGCTGTCAGCATTCACACATGCAGCTTAAATTGTCAGATGTCTGTGTCTGTGTGTGTGTGTGTGTGTGCGCGTGTGTGCGTGCATGCGTGCGTGTGAGTGTGAGCAAGCCACTCATGTCTCCGCTCAAATTTCCTCTCGTTAGCCTGTCTTGACAGCTGCGAGGAGAGGCAGAGGAGCCATACTAATCAGCTGACAGTAATAGCACTCTTTACCAGCCCACGACACAAGAGAGGGAGAAAGGAGAGCAAACAAACACCAATTACTGTCCGTCACGAGGAGGTGGGGGTGGGGGTGGGGGGGGGCAATCATGTTTGGGCACTCTTTGTGATCATGTGCTCCTTGCTACACTCACAGGCTAAATAAGAGGGTCAACGGAGTGTCCACGGGGAGGGTACAAGTATTAGTGTTGAGTAGGAAAACACTTTTTCTGGTCTCTGACCTGGAGATTAAGACTTGTTGAAGTTAATCGGAAAGTTCCTGCTTTGTGTTTTGCTATTTCCTGTGTTGTCCTCTTCAGTTTTGAAGTATCCAATACTCATGATTCATCTGTGTCAGACTGTGGCAGGTTGATGGAAAAGCAGAAACAAAGAGGCAGATAAAAGTGCTATTAGTTTTGATTGGTTGGTAATGGGCTTTTATTCATTAGCCAATCCATTGATCCATCTGTAATCAATATTAGCTCGCTCCCAACCCATGAGCTGAAACTCAATCCATTTCTGAGACAAGACAAAATTGACCCCTGCCCTTCACGTGCTTGATCCTGAAGAGAAGATCTGGTTCCCCTTTTAATGTGGAGTTCTGTCACATTACAGTGGAGTGCACACATCAGTCACATGTGTACGTTATGGGGCTGCAGGCTTCAGAGGCCGTCTGAGAGATTGAAGCCAAAGGAAGATTGTCTGATCTCCGTGGCCTGTGCTTGCACCCTGTCTGTGGTTCCTGTCTCTCCTGTGAGTCTGTTCCTCTGGTCTGCTTCTGGGGTCTAGGGTAACACTTTCTCATTCCTCTCAAGGCCACATCCTTGATACCAACAGCTCCTCAATAATGTAGTGACACAGAGAGATCAGCTGTCTCTGTGGATGTGGACAAGATAATGTGGTGACACGGAGTGTGCATTACGCTAGTTCTCTGGTTCGGGGCTCTGGGTTTGTAGCCAAGCTCTTTAAAAGACAGTAGAGTCAGTTAACCTTACTTGAATTTGTTTCCTTGACGGTGGAATTGGGCGCCAAATGTAGCCATAGATATTCCAAATCCATTCGCTGATTAAGAAAGATTCAAATTCACAGATTATGTTCTCACACTTATTTTTCAAGTTAAGCAACTCCTTGCATTGTCATGCTAGGTCATAAAATATACACACTTTATCTCACAACTCTGGAATCTCAATTAAATGCACAAGGCAGAGTCTGTTGCGTCTCACACAGAGGCACTTGTAAGTCTGTTTTCTTGCTTCTAACATATTGATAACATGAAAAGGTCTGTTTGGTTACGTTGAGGCGAAAACGACATGGCAAAGACTAGGGTTGGGTGTACATGATAACTCAGTGTTGGCTTTTAGGGATGTAATGATACCTTGAGATAAAATTTAAAAGGCGATACAAACGTGGGCAACTTATATTGCTGACAGGAAAAAAAATACATTTAATACTGTATATTGAAATGGGGTGTAGAAATGAGTTAGGCACATAAAAAAGTGAGACTAGAGAGACTAACGAACTACACAAATAACAGAAATCATTGTTTTCACCTTCTTTAACTTCTGGTGCATTAGTGCCCCCAACTTGTCAACCTTTACCTTGAATCTCTACAATCCCAATCCATGTTTTGAGTGCAGTTTAGAAAAGACTTTGCTATCATTAGTTCAATGATGACAGGGGTGTCTAAACCTAAACTCTGAAATAGATTTTTATTTAGTAGAAAAGTATGACCTGTGAAAATATGTTTGTTTGTGTCCTTTCTCGTAATTTTACAGAAAATATATTAAAACCTTATTTCTGTACGGATGCTGTATGTAGGTGAAGCTAGCAGCAGTACTATTTAAGTCTTCTAATAAGTGTATTTAAGAATACGTCCATCTACTCCTCTTATTTATTTATGCTGATGAGTTTATCGAATCAATGAAGTGAGTAATAAGATTAAAAATAAACAAGTTCCTTTTTTTAAACTACAGTCTTGGTTAAATGGGTCGCCTGGGTCACATTTAGATATTGTTAAGTGGCTTTGAATAGCTGCCTTGATTTCACAGTTCCAAATGACCCGCGATAATCAGGTCATTAAAATGAGCCTATTCTCCACATCTGACACACTTCCACTCCTGCCTCATCTGAATAACAAATCAGTTCTGGAGTGCTTTCTCAAACAGAAAAAAGGAAAGAGGGAAACCAGACTTTCTCTTTATTTTCAGGTTAACCTTATCTCTCTATATTCTGGAATAAAGATGGTAAGTAAGCTTGAGGGGGGAAAAGGTCCTGTCAAAAGTGCCAGTGCCTGTGTGAAAGTACCCGGTTTTCTTAATTCATCCCTTAGGACCGGATAAGTCTATCAATCTGTTAAATTGGAAAGCCATTAGGTGCCCTGGTTTATGTGTTTCAAGCTGTTAACTAGAGGCTGATTGATTGTTGTTCCTTTGATGGGATATGCTGATCTAATCTCACTGTGTGCACGTTTGCAATAAATTACACAATTCATTTCCCCCATTTAGAGGGGGGGGGGGAGCACACCTCCAGGCATGCCTACGCTCTGCAGGCAAAAGAGCAGGGAACCTATTTTATGGTGCCATTTAGCCAGCAAGCTTTCAGCGATCCCAGCCTTCTTTCTGAACCCCTCCCCTCACCCTCTACCCCTCCAAAAAATCGAAGCATAATCAAGGTGTATGTTTAGAAAATTTATTGTTATAATTTCCCCCCATAATCTCCTCCATTTTCCTGCAGCCGTGCTGACATAGATCATCATCTAAAAAGAGAAAATGGATAGCAGTTTAAAATTTATCGGTCTTTGATTCTCAATTATACGTGTTTATGACTTCATCTGTCTTCAGTGACTTCAACCTTTTCCATTATGGCGGAATATTGTTTGTACGGAATCCATTAAATTCACAAGGCAGGACTCTAATGGTGGGGCTGCAGCGATTTGCAGAGGGAAAAGTTTTGAAAGGTTGGCTTTAGGAAAAGCGCGACTGTTATGACACAAGAAATTGCTTTATTGATGGGCTTCTCTGCTGCCTGTGCATTTGGCCATTTGTTACCCGGCCCATATCTATATCTCAGGCTGACACTGATGAGAACTTTTCTGGTGCCCTCTCCAGATTACCGAGTTGTAATGACACATACGGGCAGAGACAGGCTGGGTAAAAGCTGACGATCCGGGGCAGAGTTTTTAGAGGTACAGAGGGGTGGATATTGAGGCTGGGTGCCTGCAGGGCAGAGATGAAGCTGCCCATAATAGAGAAAAAGGGTTACATTGCTTCTATGACTGTTTCCATCCAAACCTTATAGAAGTCATCATCTCTGCTGAGAAACAATAAAGAAGGGAAGGAAGAAGTGATACAATGAAAGCAGGAGAAATCAAGAGAGAAATACCACTTCTATGTTCATGCAGTACATGTTAAATAGCAATTTTCAGATTGTTTCTAAAGTGAAGTAATCATGCACTAAGGGATTATTATCAACAAGAGTTCATTTACCACTGAAAAATGATCACTCTCCTCTCTAAATACATGTTTCCTGTTTACACAGGAAGTAACAAGATTCCCTCTAGTCAAGTGGCCGCTGAAGTGTTCCAACCTGGATGACATTGAGCTCCTTCGACTGGCTGGTGCAAGAGGCCGAGTAAAAGCTAATCAGGTTGTAATTCAAGATTCGCCCGGCCACTTAAGATCAATACCTGCACAATCCCAATTAAAGCTTGCCGGGTCAGTGGAGGGCCACCAATTCCCTCACAAGTTAAAAGCAATACTTAAATCCAAGCAATCTCAGTGTGGCCTTCGCTTGCTTTTAATGGCTCAACAGTAGTGTCCAGTTAAAGTGCAAGAAGGACACAGAGCAGAGGGGTTGAAGTGATTAAATGCTGCTGTTTGTGTGGATGCAGTTTGACGCCAAGATGTGGTTGAACAGGATTCTGTGCAAACGCTCTGCTTCAATTCCTCATACCAGATAAAAACAATCTGTTCTGAAAGGGTTTCATGCATGGATAGTGTTCCATCAGCTGACAGCTACTTTTACCTTGGTCTGAGTAATTTTGTACTAGAACATTGTGTTTACTCTGACAGGTTGGTATTTCAGCTGAATCTGACTATTGTTATTCCTCAGATAGGCTCAAATGTGTTCCTAACCTCAGAAACAGTGTCGTCAAGTGATTCAATGCTTGTATGATCAGATTAGAATATTTCTCTTATGCCAAATTACTTAACCATAATTTAAGAGGAAATATTGTATCTTAATTTCTTATTATTATTCGACAGCTTTAGCCACTATTTATTTATTACTAATAAAGATTTGATATATAAGACATCTGAATTACATTATCTGATACAAGGTTATGGTTTAAACTATTACAAACAATAAAACAAATCACAGTTAAAAGTCACTTTAACCAGCTAGAAAAGTATTTTATTTATTAATAAAAATCTATGAATGATATCATAACACTCAAATGGGCCATTTGTATCCATATAGTTGTTTGACTTTAAGTGCATGTTCCTTATGATAGCAACATAGTTTGAAATGTAATATTATAGTAAATGCAGAAACTTTGACTTTTTGCAGTACAGCATTGTTAAAAATCAGAACTCTTCTTTTTGTTTGAAAGCTAAAAGCTTTAATGCTCCTACATGTACTACATCAATAACAGTCTTTATTCTCTAAATTAATAATTATACAGGGACCATTCTTTACACAAAAAATACTTTTATTTTGTATACTTTAAGAGCACAATTACCAATTACACTTGCTTACATCAAATGTGGAACGTTTATTGTGCAGTACTGCTTCTTTTTCTCTACACAATAATCTGAATACTTCCTCCACCACTGCTCAACACTCACAACCACAAACTCACCATCAACATCTCACATACTCACCTATTTTCCCCCCATTTCCCCTGCAGTTTTCTCCCTCTGTGCCTTTGCCGTTGCATCCATGTCTTTTATCACAATCTTGACCCACAGAAAGGAATTCTCACAAGATATCAAAACAAAAATCTATATTTAATATGGGAGCAATTACAAAGCGAAGTTGGCTGCACGGGGCCGTTGTCACCCGAGCGCGTGTTTTTCATCAAATAGGTCATTAGATGATGATGGATGTAAACCTATAAAGTATCTAAACTGGACCTTTTAACAAACCACGAGCAACACTATCATTTCTCTAATAGAACCTGCTGACCGTGTCATTCCCTCCTGCCATTTGTCATTTTTCCTTGTGAAATAATCAATATCAGGGCGCTTTGAAATAAATAATATAAAAGTCATAGTAACCTACCCGCGGAGCAACAAAAATAGACTTATGGAGCATTCAGAAGGCCTATATGGCCTGTGGGCAGTGTGTACTGTATGTTTCTAATCGATGCATAATATGAACAGTATTCTTTAAAAACACAGAACACAGGATCTTAGTTTGGACTGTTTGTTTTCAGGGTTAGCATCTCTTGTGCTCCTTTTATCATCAGTTAAGCATGATGAACTACCTAATAGCAGTAATGGATTGTAAAAAAGCATTATCTATGGCTTATTAAACAGTACTGGCCCATTATCTGTTTTACAATTTCAAAACAAAATGCATTAATCTAGCCTGTACAATATACATCCCTACAATACTTTAATCCAAGAGTTCAAATAATGATTCAGAGATAAGAGTGATAATATTTTTACACTCAGCAGCTCCCAGAAGTTAAACTTCTACATCCTACCGAACATTTGGGTCACATCGTCCATCGTCAGGCATCAGTGTCTCTGTTTGATTTCCCACATCCTCCCCCTTCTATTCATTTGAAATACTTTGACCAAGATGTAGAACAAATGGTTAAAATATATTTCGTCAAAGACCCGCACAAAACAGAAGATGTGATGTCGGTGCATAGCGTGGCTTGGTGCTACTTAATGAACTTATCAGCTCTGTCTATGAATTATGACCTGGATTATTTAAAAGTGATTTACTCTTCAATAAATACTCAAAAAAAATCAAGAGATTTTACCAATGCCACTTTAATTGCGGCATTTCAGTTCATGATTTTGTACAATCATTTCTAGTTTTGCATGTCAGCTGTTATGTTAAATACAAATTATATCTAATCTTAAAGTCCACAAAAATGTTGGGGTCATAATAAGTACAAGAAGAAAGGTGTGCACACTTACGTAAGAAGTGTAATAGTTTTAAATAAGTATAAGTTTAATAAGTTTTCACTATTATCTGGGGTCTAACTGTAACTCATGAGCTGCTCGCTTAATGAACACCACATGCAAATTACACAGACATGGTGTTGCTGGAAGAACTCTACACATAATGTGGTAACTTGTGTATTGTCAATTTTCAGTTCAACCTATGATTTGCATTGATTACCTGGAAAGGTGAGACCTGCTTAGCCCCATAGGCATGTCCCCACAACGTCATCAATACAAGCACACACACACACACACACACACACACACACACACACACACACACACACACACACACACACACACACACACACACACACACACACACTTCTTCAAACGTGCATTTCCTCCTCAATGCCCATAGAGGGCGCTGTCTCCCCGTTCTTCCTCTTTTTCTTCGACACTATGCAGCCTCCACCAATGGACTGCTTTTTAACAAGTCAATTAATATCAATGAGTGAATATACATAGCACATTTACAAAGAGTGCAATCTGAGGGATGAATTAACCAAATCGATTAGGGAGGAATAAATGAGTATGCGACCCACAGACATGCTGGAAGTGGCCCCTCGCTGGAAATCAATGAATTAGAAATATGAATCTAATCGGCCTTTGGTGACACACATCGAGCTGCAGCAGTGATCTCAGGCCTGTTTCATATATTATATCTGCGAGGCTGAGAAGCAAACATTTAGGACGTTTGGACGAGCTGAGTGCTTTCTATTTCTGAACAGATAATAAGGTGTTTTAATGAGTAAAAGTAAATACAAAATGAAAAGCCTAAATAACATCACACGATTCCAAACCTTTTTTTTTTTTTTTTTTTTTTTTTTTTTACTTTTAAGCCATTGTATTATTTCACGAATTGGCCTGTCAGTAGGATTGTAACATGTCTGTTTCATAGTTGTTAAGTGGCTTGCTTGTTCGTCCCTCACGCATAAAGCACTTAATTTTTTTTTTTTTCACATATAATTTTATTTTATTCAGTGATGTCTGTTTGAATGGACCCAATAAAAAAAAAATGACAAAATGAATGCCATCTTTAAACAATGAAAGCCTTGAGTACCGGCCCACATACCAAAGACAAGGGATACATAATAAAGTCTATTTATAGCAACAGTTTTTAATAGCTAGTAAAAGTAGTTACATTGTATCACCACATGTGAATAATTACTAAAATCTGGATTATGGGTCAAGTCTTAAACTCAGTATGATTCTGTGATATAAATTCGGTTTTAAGGGTGTTCATCCCACAGCTTCTTTTTTGGCGCTGTGTTCATTTGCAGCCTAATTGGACTGTATGAGACCAATAACAGGCGAGCACACACAGCCTGCAGCCATGAGCGCACAGAGGGGGGGAGGATGCTCTCTCTCTTTCTCTCTCTCTCTCTCTCTCCTCACCGTCTCTCCCTTAATCCCATTTGCCATTGTACATGCCCAATCGCCTATACTTTCCGCATTTAACTTGGATGACATTTTTATTTCATCATTAGCATCAGACGCGAGACTGACTGACACCGTGGACACAGTTTGCGATTTTTACGAAAGAGCCCGGAATGACACATCTCTGTGACTTCACGCATCTTTTCGCCGCGCAAACGTTTCATTTTCTAATTTTTCTAGCCTAAAACGGACTTGTGGTTTTACGCGCTCTCCCGGTGTGAACTCGAGCAAAAAAAAATAACCGATAAGAATAAAAGAGGGACTTTTCACCGCCAGGACATCCTCTGTCCGTAAGTCAGCCTTGTTTTTTTTTCACCTCTTTTAACTCCTGCTTCCGTGGTCCTCCACGTACAGACCACAGCCACAGCGATGCCAGAGACGACGCAAGAGACGTGCGCTCCGGCCAAGGACTCTCCTTTCTTCATAAAGAACCTGCTGAACTGTGACAGCAAACCGTCCAAACCCAAACCCATGTTTACTGCCACCAAGGCGGCCTTGGAGGGAGGATTTTCTCTTTCCCAGGTCGCGGACTTCAACTTTCCACGCTTCGACCTGTCCGCACAGAGGTTCACTCTACCAGCTCACTACTTGGAGCGCACCTCGGCGTGGTGGTACCCCTACACCCTCGGAACATCCGCCCACCTGCACAGAACCGAAGGTAAGCCTCGCACATACAGAAATCATTTCTATTTATCATGGATTAGCATTTAGTCTGACTTTTGCAAACTGTTGTACATAAGGTTTTGTAGTTTGCGTGTATCTCTTCAATCATTAAAATAGAGGGTGATCTTTATTTTTCTAAATCATCATCTTTCATGTTTCATCACCATGTTCCCTAAACGTGTTGTGATACTTTTCTAGTCACTGCACTTCCTCATCAGACATTTTACACTGCCAAAGTGGATTTCTGTGCGGTTTGTTGGTAGGAGATCTCATGCTGCACAGGGATTTCAAGCCTTGTCCTTAGCCTATTTTGTTATGCCACGACGCGGGATAATAGATCAATAAAGTGACAACACTGAGCATAAAATGAAGTAGACATCATCAAATCATAGGATGAGGTTGACGATGCGCAGCATGCTTTGATTTGTCTTTTGGCGCTCAGTGTGAACGTGTTACCCCAGAGGCTCGGTCACTGACAGCGACTTTACCTGCCTGTTTCTGTGATTTATTCACGAGGGATTTAAAACACGAAATCATGACTGTCAGTATCACACGCTTATGCAAAGACAAAAAAAATATTTTCGTCACTTTTTTCTATTATGAGATTAATGTAGAGCCCTGATTTAACATATAGGCCTATATAACTTTGACTGTTTTATTTTAAAGTCTGTTCAAAGTGCGTTTTTAGGCTAAAAAATAAAAACAATGTTTAAAATAAGGTTTATTTAAACACGGTTTTGTCAGTCATGTCTAACTTTTTAAAATGTGAAAATGTCTATGTCACAAGACACTTTTTTCAGGCACTCTTTTATTCTTTAAAAATCTAAGCTGAATCTATCGGACCCCACAGTCGTGTGCTGTAATAAAACAGGCCTTTGTATTTATGACAAACCTTCCTCTCTCCCTCTGCCAGTTACCGAAAAACCAGGAGCAAGAGACTCCTCTCCTACCTCGGGCACAGACAGAGACTCGCCGGAGCTGGTTCTCAAGTCTGAGCCAGACGTCAAAGACGACGACGAGGACGATGATCACAACAACAACAAAAGCGGTGACGAGATCATCCTGGAGGAGAGCGACACGGAAGAAGCCAAAAAAGACGAACTGGGGGAGTGGAAGAAGAGGGACGACGACAAGAAGCCGTGCCGCAAGAAGAAGACGCGCACGGTTTTCTCACGGAGCCAGGTGTTCCAGCTGGAGTCCACCTTTGACATGAAGCGATACCTGAGCAGCTCGGAGCGGGCCGGTCTGGCTGCATCCTTGCACCTGACGGAGACTCAGGTGAAGATCTGGTTCCAGAACAGGAGGAACAAGTGGAAACGACAACTTGCCGCGGAACTTGAGGCCGCTAATCTGAGCCACGCAGCCGCGCAGAGGATAGTCCGGGTGCCCATCCTCTACCATGAGAACTCGGTTTCGGAGAGCGGAGGCTCCGCCAACGTGCCAGCGAGCCAGCCGCTGCTCACCTTCCCGCACCCGGGCGTCTATTACTCCCATCCCATCGTCACATCTGTGCCGATGCTCAGACCCGTTTGAAAAAAAAGCCAAGTCAAAATAAACTCATCTGAAAGTAAAAAAAAAAGTAAATAAGAAAAAAAGACTGAATATTTTTCTACAACTGACTGAATGAAGAAAAAAAAAGTGAGATGATGTAAGGCCTACATGGACCTATTTTGGGACAAATAATGTGTCATTTTCCGTAAAGGTTCCGTTTACAAGTGATTGACAACTCAGATCCCACGTTTATTATTATTATTATTATCATTATTATTATTATTATAAAATGTTATCATCACCTCAGGAGTCCACTCTTGCTTACCACTGCCCGATAAATGTTTTTTTTTTATGTTTCCCCTCCTTGTTTTCACACCATGACTGTTTCAAGGCTGCGGACAAGCAAAAAAAAACCAAAACGATTGTTTAAAAGAAATTTCGGCCCAAGCCCGCGCGCGTGCCTGCTCTTAATAGGATGATAATTTGATTTATTTCTAGAACGATAATGTGCAATACACTGACGGTGAGCTGTGAATGAATGAAGCCACTAAGCCTAAGCAGTCTTTTATTATTTTTTTTAAGCTACTCATGGAGGAATATTTTTTGATTCGTTGTAATTTTCTTGCTTTTCAAAGCGCGTGACGAGGGACAATCAAGACACTCTGGACTGTAAAATAATCATGTAGCTTCATGTTTAGTTTTAGTGATTGTCACTCTGGTTCCCTCCACATTGACACGTCTTTCAAGCACAAGTGTTAGTTCAAACGTGTCCTAACCTTTGTGTTTTTGAACAGGCAAAAATATTGACTAAACACTGGTGTACAAATATGTAAATGTATATATTTAATGAGACATGTGGGGCTGCCACTTCCGGGCTCTCCTTTGTATAGAAAAAAAAAAGTTTTGATATTGTATTGCTGAACCATGTTGTGAAATAAATGGAGAATATTCCTTAATTTTTAGGATATCTTTGTTCCACTTTTGTTTGATTTAATTAAGTTTAACGTATCAATTCACGAACTAAGTCTACTTAAGCTTACATGTATAGTCATTGTATAATTAATGTATATTTTTACATTTCCTGTCACCCTTTGTGCGCCAAGAGACGCAAAAATTAAAACCAGTAGACGACTGACCAAATTGATATTTTGACAGTGCAAGTGAAACCCTCCGACGCACACACGCACACGCACACACACACACACACACACACACACACACACACACACACACACTGACACACACACTTGTAGCTTGAGCAGGTGGGTCTCTGTAATCATCTTAGTGTTATGCACTTTAAACAACGTTGTTTTACATAAAAAGTGACTCGGTCAATTAGATGCGTAATTGCCACCATCTTGCCAAAATTATGGGTAATGTATTCAGAAGAGGACATTACTCCCTGAGTGTGAGCTTCTGTCTTTTAACATTTACTCTTCCCCTCTCTCGGCCTTGTGTGTGTGTGTGTGTGTGTGTTTGTGTGTAAGTGTGTGTGTTTGTGTGTGAGTGTTATGCTTAGTTCGCGCTTGCAGGCAGGATCATAAGCTCTGAACTCCATCGCCATAGTGTTTACAATTTTACTTTTAAGTGTTTATTCTATGTATTCTTTGCCATTTAATTTGTTTTCTGCCTTATTTTTCTGAACTTTGTTTTATTCTCAGTTAGCTACTTTATTTATTTACCTGTCTTGCAAGGGTCACCTGAAAGTCATCTATATTTGTCTGTTGAGGTGACACTTGTTTTAGGACACATACGAAACGTTGTGTTGATTTAACAACCATATCATATATATTTTTTAATATGTCCTATAAAATCTCTCAACATCACAAACGTTAAAGCTTGTATCGCTTTTAGTGGCCTTAATCAGGACTATTTTTACCAGCCACACCTGAACAAAAACGCGCCAAAAGGTGTACAATCTTCATTTATAATGAAATGATTAAACTGGTACTTTGTAACACATATGGCCCTACAGGTGTCACTGCACACATAATTGACTTTCTCAATCACAAAAAGCCTACGTTAGACTATAACTAAATAATAATAATAATAATAATAATACTATTAATAATAGTAACATAAATAACAACGAAAAACTCAACAAAAGGCTTTATAAAGACAGATTAAGAGTGAAACATCGAGATAATCCTGCTTGTTTTCAAACACATTTGACTTTTAAACAGTCATTTTTTTCTTCAATTAATGAAGCTATGCGGAGAGACATTTTGATTTACATATTTGTTTTTGTTTTTAAGATATTTTATGTCTGAGATGATAATCCACATTTATAAAACAGGAATTAAAATACGCTTCAGGATGCCACACCCAACGAGGATGTTGACGTTTCATACTTCGTGTGGGGAAGAAATTAAGGTTGAGCTTTATATGTCAATAGGCTATAACATGATACTGTGCACCTGAGCCTTACTGTTTTACAGTCACAATATATAATGGGCATAATATGTATACATCTAATATAAGGTTGGGGATGGGCTGTGTGTGTGTGAGAAGTATAAAAATTAATATAGGGACCAGGAAGAAATAATTAATAAAAAAACAAAAACAACAACCAGGAAGGAATGTTCGATTCAAACAAGGGTGTGTTATGGTCTGTTTCTTTATCAATATGATTATTACCTCCAGGATGTTATCAGGTGCCAGTCTTCAGGTGCTCATCTGCAAATAAAATAAAACCGCTTCTACATCCTCCTTTGTGTTTCCTTAAGCACAGGCAGACAATTTATAAACTTCTTAAAGTTGATAAATAACTGCAGCAAATAAAACAATGCATGCTTATGCACTTAGATTGGCCAAACATGCAAAATACACAGAGAAAAGTGTTGAAATAAAACACGAGATATGTGCGTGAATCAACAATGGAGGCACGTGTTTCCCTCTGCCAGAACACAATTTGGCTGAAAGGTCATTTTCTGTTTTCATCTGCAGTTATTGGGAATGAATCCTTCAGCAATAAACTCTATGATGACCTCATCAAGAGACAAAGGGTTCATTCAAATATCGTCAGATCACCCAAGTATTGACGTGTACCTACCACGCACACTCAACAC